>NC_059196.1:1257500-1370000 GCF_020615455.1 Coregonus clupeaformis
CGTCAACTCTCCTCACTTTAAGGGGCAAGTATGAATACGCCTCTCTTGGTATGCCTCTCTTTCGCTCTCTCTCTTTTGCTCTCTCTCTTTTCCCACTCTATCACTTTACCGCTCTCTCTCTTTTTCCCACACTCTCTCCTCCTAACACCCCCCTTTCTGGTTCGCGCTTTCTCTTCCCCACTCTTTCTCTTTATCTCTTTCTTTCACTTTCTCTCTTTCTCCCTCTCTCTTTCTTGCAAATGGCTGCCTGCCAATGGTTGGTCTGAGGAGGAAAGGGATTTGAATGAAGAATGGAGACAAGAGAGAAAACAAAGAGGCTGTAAAAGGCGGTAAACACAAAGAGGAGACGTCTGTTGGAGATGTACTGTGTGTGTGTGTGTGTGGAGGTCTACTGTACCATGGGCAGTGGTCCAAGACCAGAGGTAATCCTTTAAGAAGGCCTTACTGCTGGGATCCTCAGGAACAAGTCAATCATGATGATGATGCATTATGCTGACAACACTCGCATGTGTCTAAATAATATCAGCGGCTCGCAGACGTGCCAGACCCCTGCTTTGGGGATATCAGGCAGCAGTTTATGATGATGGGCAGATACACACACACACATGCAAACATACACACATGGCGGCTGCGTCAGATAAGCAGATTATTTTGGAGGAGGCATTCTTCTCTATATGAATGCAATAATTGGGTTCATTATTTGGAGGGAGTTTTAAATGCTAAACAGGGCATTAGATAGTGTTTTGTTCCCATAGCGTGGTAGAGCAGTGGTTCCCAAACTGTGGGAGTGGTCGTAAAAAATGTTGTCACTCAAATATCACATGAATACACATTAAAGAGGGCAAAATGTATAGAATTGAAAGAAAATTAGATTTAAAACTGCAAATTCTTCTTTGCACCCCATGACAAAATGTGTAGAATTGCAGGAAATAAGCCTTAAACCTGCAAAATTCTCTCCACCAACAAGAGGGGTGTGAACAGTTTGTGTGATGAACAGTGGGGCCCAAACTGAAAAGGTTTGGGATCACCTGTGGTAGAGTTTGGTGTTTTGCTCACACACAGTGGGCCTATGTGTTAGCACCTGTTCAGGTGTCTGTCTGTGTGTGTGTGTGTGTGTGTGTGTGTGTGTGTGTGTGTGTGTGTGTGTGTGTGTGTGTGTGTGTGTGTGTGTGTGTGTGTGTGTTTTGTCACTGTCCATGGTCCTTATCAGGTCGCAAGGGGCTGAATCTCTTCACATGATAGTGGATGAGTCTGGTTGTTGATTTAATTATTTTCAATGAAAAGTGAGATATTTAAAAAAGCAAACATTTTTAACTTATATGAGAGAGACCATACACATGTGTATATTGTTTGAGACACAATCAAGGGGGATGGGTCCGAGGGAGGGGAGATCTGTTTTAACGGCATTTTGAAAGAGATAAATGGCTTACAGATGGCCCAATCAATATATTCTAATGAGACAGGAAAATAGCAGAGCGGTGATCAGAGTCACACCAGGCCTTAGACACACACAACCTACCTGACTACCACACACAGCCAGGTCTACCACACAGCAACCATTCAACAACCAACATACAACCAAAAACTACAACCATTCTACAATAACATAAAGTGCAAACTTAAACCAAAAGACAACCAAACATTTTTGTATGAACTCATATAAAAAAATCCATCAAACCAATGAATAAAAATATATAATTGTAATCTCCCATGTTCCTAGAACAGCTCCAAAGAATTTCAGTCCTAAAGTAATGTTTTCTCCCTTGCAATACCTGTGTTCAATATTTTAGAGGAGGATAAGCTAGTAATAATTACATGTGCTGTGCTGCCCAGAGTAATATGGTTTCACCAGTAGATAATGAAAGAAGATAACGCAATGCAGATAATCCAACAGAGAATAACACTATATACCACTGATAAATGTGTCCATCGATGAGAGTGACTGATTTTTTTTATTTGTATGGTTTTGGCCAGTCCTGAGCAGCACAGAGAGAGGAGGGGGACAGGGGCCTGACACAGTCAGTCCTCAGGGAAGACTCCTGGGGAAGAAAACAACATGGCTTCTTCTCACCAGACAGAGATAACATCCTCCCTCCTCCACTGTGAAACCCACAAAAATCCACCAAGACATTACCGAGGTATTTTATCATTTCCTATCAGATCCCATTCTCCCTTATCGCCGTTGCACACACTTAAACACGGATACCCATTTCCACACACATTTCTCATCTTTTCACAACACAAAAAAGTAGTGACTCTATAGTGACTCTTTTACAAAGGGATCTGCGTCCAGATGTCAAGATTAACATGGTTTCTAGGATATATTGTTCCAGAAATTCATTGTCGTTTTGGGTCATGTGTAAATGGTTGTGTACTATATGGTAAAGGACAGTAAAGGGTTGTGTACTGTATGGTAAAGGACAGTATTTTTTAAGCCATTCAATGATCTAGGTCAGTTCAATACAGAGACCAAAGCTTTAATTGAGTTCTCTCCTATTTCCAGGGTGGACCTTGTTGATTCAAGGAGGAAAGAGAGGTAGATATGGAGTGAGTTTGTGAGAGCCTCGGGAGATATGTATATATTCTGTGTGTGTGTCCATGAATGTATGTCTCTGTGTGTGTGTGTGTTTTTGTGTGTGTGTGTTTGTGTGTGTGTGTGTCTGTCTGTGTATGTGTGTGTGTCTGCAATAGGGGCCTTGGCTTATTAATTGCCTTGACAGTGATAAAGGAAATAGGAGGGGATGCTATTTGTCTTTAATGCAGCCCCGCTCATATTACCCCAAGACAAATGGAAACTGTTTTACCACATGAGCTGCTCTCATTACTTTAAAGGCCCTCTGAGGGTAATGCCCTGCTTTGTGTTTGTACACATACACATGTATACTGTACGTGTGTGTGTGTTTGTGTGTGTAAGGAAAAAAATAATGCAGGAACAGAGGCTTGAGAGGTTTCAGAGTAAGGGCAGGTATAGACAGGACTCAGAATGAGCCTGTCACCCACATCTTTGTAGGGTCAGCACTTGGGGCACCTGGGGTGTGAGGTCAAGGAGAGGCCTCTAGCAGACGGCTGGGCCTTGGAGGGTGGCAGGGGGGTGGAGGGATGGTGGAGGGGTGGGAAGGTTAGGGCCAAGGAGGCCAAGGGGGCGAGGAAGGGCCTCTGTTCTTCTGGAGAATGGCCATTGTTAATCATGACTGGGACACGTGGCCCTGTGACCCCCCATCACACACACACACACACATACACACAGCCAAACCTCTTACACATTGTGTTGCTTTAATGAAAGCCCCCCACCCCTCTCTCATCTCTCTCTTTCTCTTTCCCTCTTTCTCTCTGACGCACACACGCATACACAAACACACACACACACACACACACACACACACACACACACACATACACCCTGCCCCCCCACGCAGCAGCACAAACACAAAGAGGTCCTGCTCAGCTGCTGACCTTGGCTCCCCCCTGCAGCACAAAAGGCACCAGAGATAGATGCCTCTTTGGTGAGCGCTCACTGTCATTATTTGAGCCTAAGCTGTTAACCTCTCTCTCTCTCTCTCTCTCTCTCTCTCTCTCTCTCTCTCTCTCTCTCTCTCTCTCTCTCTCTCTCTCTCTCTCTCTCTCTCTCACACACACACACACACAGACAGACAGACAGATACATAGTCTTTTAAAAGATTGTGAGTCAAATACCTGTACTGAGAATACAGTGATGCATTGAGGAAAGTCTCATGGTCATTTTGCTAGGGTGCAGGGGTTCACCCAGTCTGCTTATGTTCTAATGCAATGCGTCACACACACTTTGTTAACACATTCAAAAGAGTCTGATATTCAATCAATAAAGATTAACTTGCTGAAGGTTAAACCTTGCACTATTTATTCACCCTGCTTACATTCCAAGGGAAGAAGCCAAATAAGATTATGCATATGGAGAAATTATGCAGAGATGAGTACAGTTTAATATATGGTAATTATTTGACAGGATATACTTACACAGTGATTAGCATATATATATATATATATATATATATATATATATATATATATATATATATAGAGATAGAGAGAGAGAGAGAGAGAGAGAGAGAGAGAGAGAGAGAGAGAGAGGAGAGAGAGAGAGAGAGAGAGAGAGAGAGAGAGAGAGAGAGAGAGAGCGAGAGAGAGAGAGAGAGAGAGAGAGAGAGAGAGAGAGAGAGAGTGATAGCAGAGACAGAAAGAGAGAGAGAGAGAGAGATAGCAGAGAGGGAGAGAGAGAGAGAGAGAGATAGCAGAGAGGGAGAGAGAGAGAGTGATAGCAGAGAGAGAGAGAGAGTGATAGCAGAGAGGGGAGAGAGAGAGAGAGAGTGATAGCAGAGAGGGAGAGAGAGAGAGTGATAGCAGAGAGGGAGAGAGAGAGAGAATGATAGCAGAGAGGGAGAGAGAGAGAGTGATAGCAGAGAGGGAGAGAGAGAGAGGTGGGGTAGAGAGATACAGAGAGAGAAATGAACAAAAGAGCGCTGTCTGATAAGGTTTTTCTCTCTATCTCTCCTTTACGTAGATGAGCAGTGTAGACTGTAGGTTTTGTTAACACGCTGCCAGCCTGTGTGTTCTCTGACTGATAACCCATCACTACGTACTAGGACACAGGGACGTGCTGAGTAGGCCTAACATACTAAGCATGTCAGACAACATGTCAGATATCTCACTCTCTCACACGCACACGCACACACACATACAACATACATAAATACACACAAACAGAGGACGGCTTGAGCATGTGGTGGCATGGATTGCTAACATGTATCCAGATGTTCTCTGTGTAATAGGGTTTGGGTGTGTGGTGGAGATGGTATATAGGCCTAACACATGTTCATTTTCTCATTAGACTAGCCCTAGACTCCTTCCACATGCCACCAAACATCTGTAACACAAATCGATCCCTGTATAGAAGACCCGGAACTCAAATCCATGTTTACAACAACACCTACACTCCCATGAAGTATCGTCATAACTAGGGCCCTGTGTTTTGGTTAATCATGTCACATGACCTGGATATAACCTTTATTTTAAGCCTTTTCCAGAAATGAGAATTACACCAAAAATGAAAGCAATTGTCTGAGGATGATGCTGGACCATATGACATGAAAAGTCTAAGTTTAATGAAAAAGCATTAAATAAAGGCCCTACACATAACCACTAGTGAATCAAAACTATAATTTACATTTTAGTCATTTAGCAGACGCTCTTATCCAGTGCATACATTTTTCATACTTCTTTTCATACTATGACCTTGATCGGCAGTAGCAACCCTACGTCAGAGTTCAGGGATGTCATGTGCATTAAGAACTAGGTATTTTACACCTGCTTCATACACCACCTATGTATTTCACTCACTCTATCCCTGCCTCTCCTCTTCTTATACACTCACAGAGCTAAAGCATTGAGGGATATTTGCTAATGCATCTGATAGAATGACACTGCCAGCAGGATTTTATTTTCCTCTATCTCCTTTTGTTGTGTAGAGCATGAATCTTACTGTACCCGTGTTTTATCGGCCATGTCAATATTCCCTGTGTGGAGCGTACCTTTGACTATTGCCTGCTCACTGGGTATTTACAGTACATGGTTGCTGCTGCATTTCTCCTATTGATTCATACACAGAGAATCCTCCGTGATTACACCCTGCTGTTCCACTGGGAGCGTGAATACACTTGTATTTACACTGAGTGTACAAAATATTAGGAACATCAGCTCTTTCCATGACATTGACTGACCAGCTGAATCCAGCTGAAAGCTATGATCCCTTATTGGTATCACTTGTTAAATCCACTTCAATCAGTGTAGATGAAGGGGAGGAGACAGGTTAAATAAATACTTTTAAGCCTTGAGAAAATTGAGCCACGGATTGTGTATGTGTTCCATTCAGAGGGTGAATGGGCAAGACAAAAGATTTAAGTGCCTTTGAACGGGGTATGGTAGTAGGTTCCAGGCGCACCGGTTTGTGTCAAGAACTGCAAAACTGCTGGGTTTTTACTCTCATCGTTTCCTATGTGTATCAAGAATGGTCCACCACCCAAAGGACATCCAGCCAACTTTACACAACTGTGGGAAGCATTGGAGTCAACATGGGTCAGCATCCCTGTGGAACTGTTTCGACACCTTGTAGAGTCCATGCCCCATGGACTCTAGAAGATGTTGGGGGGATACAAGTCAATATTAGGAAGATGTTTTTAATGTTTTGTATACTCAGTGTATATCATGTATATTGATATACCGTGCATTTCAATGTGCATTTGTAGGTTGTACAGTCATGCTGATAAATGCACTCTCATTAATTTATGCACATTTTACAATAATATATATACAAATAATGCTATAGTTCAGTCAAATAAATGTGTGCATCATGTAGGTTATCTTTTTTGTAATTTGTTGTTTATCCCAGTTTGTGTAAGAGGACTTCCTTCCACTGTGTTTCCCCTCCTCCTCATGCCTCAAAACGACTTAGCCCCAGTGTGATCTGTACCACTCAAACGCAGCAAATCCTCTTTAATCACGTATTTTTGTCCTGATTGAATATTTATAGGCTTATTTATTCTTAATCACAAACAGCCTCTGTGTGGGTCTAACCCTCCATGTTTCTCTCCAGCTGAACTCCAGGTCTTCTCTTGGCATTGCTCTCAGAGCACCATTACCCCCAGCACAACGGTTGCCTGGCACCGCTCAAATCCATCAAGTCTCTGTGATTTTGTCGACTGTGACATCCAGCCTCAGAGAAAAAAAACGACCTCCATCACGGCCCCAGAGGATATTAAGCAAAGACACATGAGTCCATCATTTCCCGGGCCTCCACGTGTGCAATGCCATAATGATTCAAGGAAAATGACTTTCTAACTAGCAGAGCCGTTTCTTTGTGGTTGCTTTGCTCCTCTATGCCCGCTGCACTAATTGAATCACCATAGAGCCACTGTATCAATTCTAACTTTGGTATTAGGATTTAATCAGGCATGTAGAAGACCAGCTTGGTGAGGTGAGGGTTCCTTTGTGAGGAGCCCATCTGTTGGTGACACAAGGCCCAGTTTGGGCCCTGGTGGGCTGGGCCAAAATAAAAAGAGGGGCAGGCGGGTGGGTAGCTACCCTCCTCCCTCCCTAGAATGTCTGTCTGGGTCTCTGGAACCTCTTCCCTTTGAAATACATGAACACACACACACCCGTTTACACCCATCCCCGTGTCCTCCTGTTAACTACACTACACACCCCTCACGTCTGTTCCAGACCTGCAACACACAACGTGTTCTGCAGTAAGCTCATCTAGATATTGTCTCTGTATGATTTTCACTTCCCCCTGGCTGCTTGTTGTAATATTACTCCCTGGCAGATCACAGTGCTGGTGATGTAGATATTACACACAGATCATTACAGACCAGGACAAGAGCTGCTTCTGTTACCCTCCAGCTGAAATTGATTGTGACAGTACAAACACACTCGCACACACGCACACACACACACACGCACCCACACACACACTGCATTCACATGGCTCAGTCAGGGTAAGGAGCTCTCTATAAATGTGCTGATGGCAGGGGGTGGGGATGGCGTGTGTGGAGGGAGTCGAGTGATAGAAGTGGTGTGTGTAGAGACTAATAGGATTGTGTGTGTGTGTGTGTGTGTGTGTGTTAGCAATTGTTTCAACCTAATACTAAAGCCACCGGGTGCAGCTGTTGAGAAGGTGATGACAGAACCAATGACAAGACTGGGCAATCATGACAGATGGTGATGATGATGGTGATGAAGATGACATTATAATGACTGGTATATTCCAATGATGGTAATGTGTTCTATTTACTTCAGCAGGAACCCCACCTTTACCGTAGCCTCAACCCCAATTCTAACACATCATAGAAAGTAACCCCTTTTACAGCCTATTATTTGACATGTGGAACTGTTGTTCTACTGTGAAGTTGTAGATTTAGCATTGGCCTTTGGTCATGGACTCTTAACTGGCATACGGGCCACCACAGATGGAGGAGACTGGTTGCCATGAATGTTGTGTGAACGTTTGATGCCCAGAGCAAAGCGCGCCACAGGTCCCCACCGTCTCAACACCCAGACTCTCTCTAAGCTCAGCGCCATATGCCGTCCCGTACCCTTCAGCACGTCTCGTACCCCAGACCCAGCACACTTTCTCCTGCCTGCTCTCCTCTTCCTCCTCCCTTCCCTATTTCCATCCATCCATCCCTCCCTCTCTCCTTCAATCTCTCCATCATTGTCCTTACCGCCCCCCTATCCAGCCTGCTGTGGCTTCACTTCCCTCCCTCTATTTTTCCCTCCCTCTTTCCCTCTTTCCCTCTTTCCCTCCCTCCCGCCCTCCCACCATCTCTCCATCTTTCCATCGGTCCGTCCCTCCATCCCTCCCTCCACTGGCTGCACAAATTAGCACAATGTGCAGGCAGGGCGTCTCAGCTGGCCTCCACACCCCACTTGACACAGGCCTGACCTCTGCTGTGTGTGTATGTCTGTCTGCCTCCCCGTTTGGCTGGACCTACTCAGGGTGGGCTGTCACTCCCGTCACCCCTTGCTGCCAACAACCCAACAGGATGAGGACAGGAGGGAGGGAGTGGAGGGGAGGGAGAGAGGGATGGATGGAGGAGTGATGGAGGGGGAACAGTCCAGCTTGCCTTGGCAAAGCGGGGGGGGGGGGGATGGGGGCATGGGGGTAGCTTCCTGGGGTCGCCCGGTCAATTAAATTCACATTGAGGATAAATAATATACAAACAAGTAAATGTCTGACTAGAAGGGACTCCTCGGTCATGGGGTGTTGACATACTGTGTGGCTGTCCACAATGACTTATAGAGTGGTCTGTGTTATATCTAAATTAACTTACGGGAACAACCATACAATAGCGAATAACATTTCTGGATTGAATTGAACCTCATTTATAATAATACGTTGACTTTGTTTTGTTGTTTTTGTTTAAACCGAGCATTTTTTTATGATATTATTTTATTTATGATACTGCCTCATACTGTCAGTTGAAATCAGCTGTATTGCCACTCAACTCAAACACAAACACAGATGTTACAATGAGCCCGTCTGACCCTATAGGGGTGTGTGTGAGTGAAAGATATGTAACAGTCCTCCTCTGGCCATCGTTCTCTGAGGAGTTGATGATACTAAAGACACTAAACAGAGCCCGGCTGTGACAGAGATCGGGGTGGTGGGGGTCCGGGGGTCCCTCTCCCCCTCAACCATTCTGTTCTCTTTACAACTTTACAAAATAGGCTTTTAATTTTGCTGGGCGGCTGGGGGATGTGTCCTTCCTGCATCAATCATCATCATGAGGCTTCAGGCTGGGGCCTCTCCCTAGGGCCCTCTCACAGCAAAGATGTCCCCATACACACACACACACACACACACACAAAACCATAAACACAGACACATGTCTGGGTAGCCTTCAGGATGGGGGAAAAATAGGAAGAAAGCAAACATTACAAAATAAAAAATAAGCATTTTTATGTTGGTCAAGTTTAAGTTGGACTTATACCAGACTAAGGAGTATACCAGAAAGGTACATTTGTGCCTCCTCTACTTTCATCTCTCTCTCGCTGTCTCCCAGCCGGATGGTGTAATCTGATAAACCGTGCCAAGCGGTATGATAAGGCAGGGCCCCGGAGCGCTGTGTACCCCCTCCTCCCCCTCCTTAGCCCCTTCTCACCCCCAACTCACCCCCTCTTGCCGCCGGTGTGTGTTTAGTATGCATAGAGCTTGGCTATCTGCTCCACTGCACCTTGACACCCCCACCACCCCAACACCTCCTTCTGATCAACCCCAGCGACAACACCCCTCCACCAGCCCCCCATCACCTCTCACACTCCACCTGCACCCCCCCAGTAACCAGCACCCAAACACCTCCTTCTGATCAACCCCAGCGACAACACCCCTCCACCAGCCCCCCATCACCTCTCACACTCCACCTGCACGTCCCCAGCACCCAGCACCCAGCACCAGTATACCTTGTCCCTTATCCCCTGAGCATAGTTGAGCCATCGGGAGAGAAACATTTTCAAAATAAGTACTGTTTTTCCCCCACTCACTGTTTCAGCTGTCTCCCCTCTCTCTCATTCCTCTCCTCTCTTCTTTCCTTCTCTCTCTCTTTCTCTTTTTCTCCCCTCTACTCTCTCTCTCCGACCCCAGAGGCGTGCCACGCAGTGATAATGGAGCTGGGAGAGCCGAAGGCTGCTATCTACCGGCCATGAAGCTCAAATGGGATTGTGTGTGTGTGTGTGTGTGTGTGAACTGGTTGGATGCAAGTGGTTATTAAAGATCAGGGGATCCCAGCATTTTAGACAGGGCAGGATTGGGGGGCTTGAAGGACGGAGAGGAGAGTAGAGATGGAGAGGGGAGGAGAGAGAGAGAGAGAGAGAGAGAGAGAGAGAGAGAGAGAGAGACGGTGACAGTGGGCATGTTTGTTAGCCTCCCCAGCTAACAATGAGAGATAAGACAAAGCGGGTTGTTTGCAGTCCCTCTCTGCATGAATGGCCGTTAAAGGTATTATCTGATGAATGGAATGGTGAGGGTCAGGCTGTGGTTGGTGTGGTTGGTGTGTGTGTGTGTGTGTGTGTGTGTGTGTGTGTGTGTGTGTGTGTGTGTGTGTGTGTGTGTGTGTGTGTGTGTGTGTGTGTGTGTGTGTGCGTGTGTGTGTGCGTGCGTGCGTGCGTGCGTGCGTGCGTGCGTGCGTGCGTGCGTGCGTGCATGCCTGCGTGCGTGCGTGCGTGTGTGTGTTTGTACGTGTACAGTTGGCGGGTGATCTGGCCTCAGACAGGACATCTCCACAAACACTGCTTTACGTTGCTTTCTGATGACCTCATTCACGTCACTAGACCCCCAGCCAGCCAGCTAGCTAGACAGCCTTGTGTGAGAGAGAAAGATAGAGTTCCTTTGTGTATGTATGTGTGTGTGTGTATATGTGTGTGTGTATCTGTCTATGTGTGTCTACGCATTGGAGTGTAGAGGCCCCTGTTGGATTGCCTTGTTTTGTGCCTTGCGCTGCGCTGCCTGTTTTGTTTGGTTCCCGATCGAGTGCTCTTCCCAGGCTTATTTCCCTTTATTTTTATTGTTCCATCTGGCTGCTAGTCACACATTAATCAACATTGGGAACGGGGCCTACCTCCCTCTGCCAGTGGTGTTATCAACTCACAGTTGACGTGAGTGCCGGCCGAGGAGAGAGGGCTCTGGCAAAGGGGAGGGGGACAACAACACAGCCGGCGTGTCTTTTATGTGTTCATGGCAGTGTGCATGTTGATGCCTTGGTGGAAAGCAGTCGACAATTTTTAAAGTCTGGCCTCAAACATCGCACTCAGGCAAAACAATTGCTGAAACACCCACAATCCAGAAACCAGGGGCGAGCTTATTGTAGCAGGTTTCAGTTTCAGTTGTACCTCACGCTCCCTATCAGGCCTGTGTCTTAATTCAAGTTGGACAGACAGAGGTGGGCTTTAACCAGACAGGACTAGTGGCACCAGAGCGAGTGAGCAGCATCAGCAGCTGCAGTGTGTCCTGCTTGGCTCTGGCTGTGACTCTCTGGGCTGATAAAGAGCTACTTACAGGCCTCAGCTCAGCTCAGGGACAGCCAGAGCCCCTGTCCTGTCCTCCTGGAGGCCCAGGCTCGGCCAGAGCCGAAAGAAAACAGGTAGCCCTGGCTAGAGCCCTAGTGTCAGTCCACGGGATCCTGACTGTAATCTGCAGATTTAGCAGTGGGGGTGCACACACACACACACACAAACAAACACACTCATATGCGTACACACACATGCACATATACACACAAACAAGCACGCATAAGCCAGCACACACACAATGCACTCTCACTGTCCCTGGTGCTGGCGTGGCTCTGATTCAAGCGTAGCGAACAGGACCACCTCTTCTCTGCATGCCACGGAGCGAGCGCCGCACGCAATGTTTCATTTCACACTCGCTTTGCGCAGACAAACCAGTTCATTTGACAGCCGAGCCAGAGATTGAATTAACCCCATTGTCGCCGGTCGAGGCTTTTAAACGCCTTTTTGTTTATTTGTTTGTTTTAATTTGCTCCTCCCTCCCTTTCTCGTCGTCGCGGTCCGAACAGGGGAATAATTAGCGTCGTATTGAAAAGTAATAATGCTATGGATTAATGTGGGAGAACTTGACGGAGGCACATCATTGAGTGAGACAAATCCATGCTCGGAATTGGCAGACAAAGCAAGAGGCAGTCAATACGGATTATGGCTAAGCCGCCCCACTTTGGCGAGGCACTTTGGACTGGCATCGATAGGCTCTCGCAGGTCTGCCAGCACCCCCCAGCCAGCCCCCACTCAGTCTTACCAGGCAGGGAGGAGACATTGGGTTGGAGGAGGGCTGGCGGGCGGGCGTTGGCATGGGGGTGGGGGAGGATAAGGAGGGGGAGGCAGAGGGAGGCTGGGCGTCTTGCCACGTCTACCCCTCCCACCCTCCCTCCTTCTGTCCCCCTCCCCCACTCCTCCCCCCAAGCCCTTGATCCCTCTTCCCCCGGGCGTGGTGATGGCAGTGCCATGGGCTAGGGTTTGGTGCCAGCTGGGCAAACACTCAAGTCGTTGACAGAATAAACACCTTGCAAATAGAGGCAGAGACAACACCCAGACAGCTCCAAGCAGGAAAGCAGAGCAACAGAGAAATACATCAGCTAGATTTTGCCTGCTTGCAGATGGTGATGGAAGAAGAAGCATCACCTTAACAAGTAGTCTGAAAAGTCTATTCATTCTATCTGGTCTTTCTCATAGCTTTGTATAGGTCTTTTATTTTCCTGATATGGGTTTAGTATTGTCTCCTGTTGCTAGGCTTCTCTAGAATCCCAGGGTGACCTCATAAACTCTTAGAAATAAAATGGTGCTATCTACAACTTAATACATTTTTCTGACTGTTTTAGACGGGTGTCTGTGTATGGGAGTGTGTGTATGGGTGTGTGTGTGGGGGGGGTGCAGTATGTGGGCTTGGGATTGTTGACAGTGTGTACGTGTGTATGTGTGTGTTAATGTGTATGAGCTTGATTATCTCCAATGTTGTTGTACAGGTGTTTGTGAGTATGCATGTGAGCTCATTTTGATTGGATATGATTGGATCTGATTGGATCCCCATTAGCCGACGCCAATGGCGACAGCTAGTCTTACTGGGGTCCGACACATAACGAAAAAGACATTACAGACAAAAGACTTTACAATTGACATACATTTAAAAACATTAACGTGTAGTGTGTGTATATCTATCAGTTACATACAGTGGGGAAAAAAAGTATTTAGTCAGCCACCACTTAAAAAGATGAGAGAGGCCTGTAATTTTCATCATAGGTACACGTCAACTATGACAGACAAATTGAGGAAAAATAATCACATTGTAGGATTTTTAATGAATTTATTTGCAAATTATGGTGGAAAATAAGTATTTGGTCACCTACAAACAAGCAAGATTTCCACTCGTTACCTGTATTAATGGCACCTGTTTGAACTTGTTTTCAGTAGAAAAGACACCTGTCCACAACCTCAAACAGTCACACTCCAAACTCCACTATGGCCAAGACCAAAGAGCTGTCAAAGGACACCAGAAACAAAATTGTAGACCTGCACCAGGCTGGGAAGACTGAATCTGCAATAGGTAAGCAGCTTGGTTTGAAGAAATCAACTGTGGGAGCAATTATTAGGAAATGGAAGACATACAAGACCACTGATAATCTCCCTCGATCTGGGGCTCCACGCAAGATCTCACCCCGTGGGGTCAAAATGATCACAAGAACGGTGAGCAAAAATCCCAAAACCACACAGGGGACCTAGTGAATGACCTGCAGAGAGCTGGGACCAAAGTAACAAAGCCTACCATCAGTAACACACTACGCCACCAGGGACTCAAATCCTGCAGTGCTAGACGTGTCCCCCTGCTTAAGCCAGTACATGTCCAGGCCCGTCTGAAGTTTGCTAGAGTACATTTGGATGATCCAGAAGAGGATTGGGAGAATGTCATATGGTCAGATGAAACCAAAATAGAACTTTTTGGTAAAAACTCAACTCGTCGTGTTTGGAGGACAAAGAATGCTGAGTTGCATCCAAATAACACCATACCTACTGTGAAGCATGGGGGTGGAAACATCATGCTTTGGGGCTGTTTTTCTGCAAAGGGACCAGGACGACTGATCCGTGTAAAGGATAGAATGAATGGGGCCATGTATCATGAGATTTTGAGTGAAAACCTCCTTCCATCAGCAAGGGCATTGAAGATGAAACGTGGCTGGGTCTTTCAGCATGACAATGATCCCAAACACACCACCCGGGCAACGAAGGAGTGGCTTCGTAAGAAGCATTTCAAGGTCCTGGAGTGGCCTAGCCAGTCTCCAGATCTCAACCCCATAGAAAATATTTGGAGGGAGTTGAAAGTCTGTGTTGCCCAGCGACAGCCCCAAAACATCACTGCTCTAGAGGAGATCTGCATGGAGGAATGGGCCAAAATACCAGCAACAGTGTGTGAAAACCTTGTGAAGACTTACAGAAAATGTTTGACCTGTGTCATTGCCAACAAAGGGTATATAACAAGTATTGAGAAACTTTTGTTATTGACCAAATACTTATTTTCCACCATAATTTGCAAATAAATTCATTAAAAATCCTACAATGTGATTTTCTGGATTTTGTCTTTCATAGTTGACGTGTACCTATGATGAAAATTACAGGCCTCTCTCATCTTTTTAAGTGGGAGAACTTGCACAATTGGTGGCTGACTAAATACTTTTTTTCCCCACTGTACATGTCAGTACATACACACAACAAGTAGGTCACATGGAGGAGAGGCGCTGTGCCATGAGGTGTTCTTTATTTGTTTTTTTTTAAACCAGGTTTGCTGTTCACTTGCTCTATATAAGATGGAAGGGAGTTCCATACACTCATGGCTCTGTATAATACTGTACGTTTCCTTGAATTTTTCTGGACCTGTGGACTGTGAAAAGACTCCTGGTGGCATGTCTGGTGGGTTAAGAGTGTGTGTCAGTGCTGTGTGTAAGTTGACTATGCAAACTATTTGGAATTTCCAACACATTCATGTTTCTTATAAAACAAGAAGAGACGCAGTCAGTCTTTCCTCAACTCTTAGCCAAGAGAGACTGGCATGCATAGTATTAATATTAGCCCTGTGATTACAATGAAGAGCAAAACTTGCGGCTCTGTTCTGGGCCAGCTGCAGCTTAACTAGGTCTTTCATTGCAGCACTTGACCATATGACTGGACAATAATCAAGATAAGATCAAACTACAGCCTGCAGGACTTGCATTGTTGAGTGTGGTGTCAAAAAAGCAAAGAAACTCTTTATTACGGACAGACCTCTTGTCAAGGGGTGCTGAAGGTGGGTGTGGTGCATGAATCAAGCGCAGGACGCAGAAGCTCAGTCCAAAAGACTAGTGCAATATTCACGTAGAAAATAAGCACAATAAGCCCGAAGGCGAAATAACGGCGCACACAGGCGTCAAACAAACGGCGCACTAACATGTGCGAAAAGCCACTCCAAAACACTGGAGGGAAGTACGTAGCTCCAACACAAAACAGAAGAGCAATCACACACAAACACACACAACGAGAACTAAATAGGACACTAACAAGACACAGGTGTACAACATAAAGACAAAACCAAACGAACATGAAACATAGATCGGTGGCAGCTAGTACTCCGGGGACGACGACCGCCGAAGCCTGCCCGAACCAGGAGGAGGAGCAGCCTCGGCCGAAACCGTGACAGTACCCCCCCCTTGACGCGCGGCTCCAGCCGTGCGCCGACCCCGGCCTCGGGGACGACCAGGAGGACGCAGAGCAGGGCGCGCGGGATGGTCCCGGTGGAACTCCGACAGGAGAGATGGGTATAGGATGTCCCTCCGCGGCACCCAGCACCGCTCCTCCGGGCCGTACCCCTCCCACTCCACGAGATACTGGAGACCCCCCATCCGGCGTCTTGAGTCCAAGATGGACCGAACGGTGTACTCCGGAGCCCCCTCGATGTCCAGTGGGGGCGGAGGAGTCTCCCCTATCTCATTGTCCTGGAGTGGACCAGCTACCACCGGCCTGAGAAGAGACACATGGAACGAGGGGTTAATATTCTTATACTCAACAGGTAGATGTAACCTATAACACACCTCGTTCAATCTTCTCAGGACTTTAAAGGGGCCCCACAAACCGCCGACCCAGCTTCCGGCAGGGCAGGCGGAGGGGTAGGTTTCTGGTAGAGAGCCAGACTCGATCTCCGGGTGCGTACACCGGCCCCTCACTGCGGTGGAGATCGGGCGCTCGCCTTGTGACGAAGGACGGCCCGCTGCAGGTGGACGTGGGCAGCGTTCCCACGTCTCTTCCGAGCGCCTCATCCAATCATCCACTGCAGGGGCCTCGATCTGGCTCTGCTGCCAAGGTGCCAGAACCGGCTGGTAACCTAACACACATTGGAAGGGGGTTAGGTTGGTAGAGGAGTGGCGGAGAGAGTTCTGGGCCATCTCGGCCCAGGGAATGTACCGTGCCCACTCCTCCGGCCGGCCCTGGCAATACGACCTCAGAAACCTACCCACATCCTGGTTGACACGTTCTACCTGCCCGTTACTCTCCGGGTGGTACCCTGAGGTAAGGCTAACCGAGACCCCCAAACGCTCCATGAACGCTCTCCAAACACGGGAGGTAAACTGGGGGCCTCGATCAGACACTATATCCTCGGGTACCCCGTAATGCCGGAAGACGTGGGTAAATAGGGCCTCAGCGGTCTGTAGGGCAGTAGGAAGACCCGACATAGGGAGAAGACGACAGGCCTTAGAGAACCGGTCCACAACGACCAGGATGGTGGTATTCCCCTGAGAGAGGGGAAGGTCTGTCACAAAATCCACCGAGAGGTGGGACCATGGTCGTTGTGGAACGGGCAGGGGTTGTAACTTACCCCTGGGCAGATGTCGGGGCGCCTTACACTGGGCGCACACCGAGCAGGAGGAGACATAAACCCTCACATCCCTAGCCAAAGTGGGCCACCAGTATTTAGTGCTAAGGCAATGCACTGTCCGGCCAATACCCGGATGTCCAGAGGAGGGTGACGTGTGAGCCCAGTAAATGAGTCGATCCCAAATCTCGAGCGGAACGTACTTCCGACCCTCAGGACACTGTGGAGGGCTGGGGTCGGTACACAACGCTCGCGCGATTTCGGCATCGACCTCCCACACCACCGGTGCCACAATGCAAGACTCCGGTAGTATGGGAGTAGGCTCAACGGACCTCTCCTCCGTAACATACCGCCGGGACAGCGCATCTGCCTTACCATTCTGGGACCCAGGGATGTACGTGATTTTAAATATGAACCTGGTGAGAAACATACTCCATCGAGCCTGGCGAGGGTTCAGTCTCCTCGCTGCCCGGATGTACTCCAGGTTCCGATGGTCAGTCAAAATGAGGAAAGGGTGTTGAGCCCCCTCAAGCCAATGCCTCCACACCTTAAGGGCTTGAACTACAGCTAACAGCTCCCTGTCCCCAACGTCATAGTTACGCTCTGCCGGGCTGAGCTTTTTTGAGTAAAAGGCACAGGGGCGGAGTTTAGGTGGCGTGCCGGACCGTTGAGAGAGAACGGCCCCTATACCAGCCTCAGACGCGTCTACCTCAACCTGAAAGGGTAATGCGGGATCCGGATGCGCCAGCACCGGAGCCGACGTAAACAGGTCCTTCAGTCTCCTAAAGGCCCTGTCCGCATCAGCTGACCACTGCAGGCGCACCGGACCCCCATTCAGAAGGGACGTGATGGCAGCTGCCACCTGTCCAAAACCCCAGATAAACCTCCAGTAGTAATTCGCAAAGCCCAAGAACTGCTGCACCTCTTTTACAGTGGTTGGAGTTTGCCAATTACGCACAGCGGACACACGATCCACCTCCATTCTCACCCCTGACGCGGACAACCGATAACCCAAAAAGGAGACCGACTCCTGGAAAAACAGACATTTCTCTGCCTTGACATATAGGTCGTGCTCCAACAGCCTCCTCAATACACGACGCACCAGGGTTATATGCTCGGCTCGGATAGACGAGTACACCAGAATGTCATCAATGTACACGACCACCCCTTGTCCCTGCATATCCCGGAAAATGTCATCTACGAAGGATTGGAAGACTGATGGAGCATTCATCAACCCATATGGCATGACGAGATATTCGAAATGACCTGCGTGGTACTAAACGCTGTCTTCCATTCGTCGCCCTCCCTAATGCGCACCAAGTTATACGCGCTCCTGAGATCCAATTTTTTGAAAAACCGCGCTCCATGCAATGACTCTGTCATGGTCGCAATCAGAGGGAGTGGATAACTGTATTTCACAGAAATCTGATTGAGACCACGGTAATCAATGCACGGGCGCAACCCTCCATCTTTCTTCTTCACAAAAAAGAAACTCGAGGAGGCGGGAGAAGTGGAGGGCCGAATGTATCCCTGTCTCAAAGATTCGGCTATGTAAGTCTCCATAGCTTTTCTCTCCTCTTGAGACAAAGGATACACGTGGCTCCGTGGGAGCGCTGCTCCTGCCTGGAGATCAATCGCACAATCCCCCTGTCTATGAGGAGGCAACTGCGTCGCCCTAGTTTTACTAAACACGAGAGCTAAATCCCCATATTCAGGCGGAATGTGCAGTGCGGGCACTTGGTTTGGACTTTCCACCGAAGTCGCCCCCACGGAAACACCCAGACATCGCCCCTCGCACTGAGCAGACCACCCATCGAGAGCCCTCTGTTGCCACGAAATAGCAGGGTTATGGGTGCTTAACCAGGGAATTCCCAGCACCACTGGCTACGCAGGAGAGTCGATCAGATACAGCTGTATAGTCTCTTCATGATCCCCCTGCGCACACATCCTAAGTGGTGCTGTGATCTCCCTAATCAACCCCGACCCCAACGGGCGGCTATCTAAGGCATGAACGGGAAAAGGTTTGTCAACAGGTAGGAGAGGGATCCCTAAATCTAAACAAAACTTCCGATCAACAAAATTCCCAGCTGCGCCTGAATCTACTAGCGCCTTATGCTGGGAATGAGGTGCAACCTGTGGAAAACACACAGGTATACAAAAGTGCGCAACAGAAAGCTCTGGGTAAGTGGGACGTCTACTCACCTGGGAGGCCCCCCAGTGCGTGGCCTGTTGCCTTCTCCCCGGAGAACCCTCCCCAGCACCTGGCCGCAGTGTGCCCTCCACGACCGCACTTGGTGCAGGAGACAGGCCCCCTCGGGCTCCTCCTCCTCCTTTCTCTAGCGCCGGCACCCCCGAGCTCCATAGGGCTCGGCTCGGAGGTGCCGGAGGGCGGAATGGACGGACCCCCCTCGGGACGTCCACGGGTGGCCAGCAGGGTGTCCAGACGGATGGACATATCGACCAACTGGTCGAAGGTGAGATGGGTATCCCTGCAGGCCAACTCACGTTGAACGTCCTCCCGTAGGCTACATCGAAAATGGTCGATGAGGGCCCGTTCATTCCACCCTGCGTCTGCCGCTAGAGTCCGGAACTCTAGAGCAAACGCCTGTGCGCTCCTCCTCCCCTGTCTCATGTGGACTAGACGCTCCCCCGCCGCTTTGCCCTCAGGTGGATGGTCGAACACGGCCTTGAAGCGGCGGGAGAACTCGGCGTAGGAGATGGTGTTGGCGTCCATCTTCCTCCACTCGGCGTTAGCCCACTCCAACGCCTTGCCCGTGAGACAGGAGATGAGGGCGGAAACGCTCTCGTGTCCCGAGGGCACCGGGTGTACAGTGGCCAGGTAGAGCTCCACCTGTAGGAGGAACCCCTGACACCCGGCAGCTGTTCCGTCACACGCCCTCGGGAGCGAGAGCCGAATCCCCCTGGGTTCCGGACCTGGGACTGGTGGACCGGCCGATGGGGTTGGCAGGGTAGGTGGAGGTGTGGGTACCCCGCTGGCCTCCCATCGGTGCAGGGTGTTGATGACGTCCTGTAGAGCGGTCCCCAGTTGTCGTATCTGGTCATCTTGGCCGCGAACATGCTCCTCGAGCGACTCAGGCGTAACTGCAGATCCTGCTGATTCCATTTTGGTGTGTGATTCTGTCAAGGGGTGCTGAAGGTGGGTGTGGTGCATGAATCAAGCGCAGGACGCAGAAGCTCAGTCCAAAAGACTTTAGTGCAATATTCACGTAGAAAATAAGCACAATAAGCCCGAAGGCGAAATAACGGCGCACACAGGCGTCAATCAAACGGCGCACTAACATGTGCGAAAAACCTCTCCAAAACACTGGAGGGAAGTACGTAGCTCCAACACGAAACAGAAGAGCAATCACACACAAAGACAAACACACACAACGAGAACTAAATAGGACACTAACGAGGACTAACAAGACACAGGTGTACAACATCAAGACAAAACCAAACGAACATGAAACATAGATCGGTGGCAGCTAGTACTCCGGGGACAACGACCGCCGAAGCCTGCCCGAACCAGGAGGAGGAGCAGCCTCGGCCGAAACCGTGACACCTCTCCCCATCATTACAACCATTGAATCTATATGTTTTGACCATGACAGTTTACAATCTAAGGTAACACCAAGTAATTGAGACCTAGAACTTAGGGAAGGATTTGTACAAAATACAATGCTCTTAGTTTTAGAGATGTTGAGGGCCAGTTTATTACTGGTCACCCAGTAACAGACTGCAACTCTTTGTGTAAACGCATACACTACCGGTCAAACGTTTTAGAATACCTACTCATTCAAGGGTTTTTCTTCATTTTTACTATTTTCTACATTGTATAATAATAGTGAAGACATCAAAACTATGAAATAACACATATGGAATCATATAGTAACCAAAAAAGGGTTAAACAAATCAAAATATATTTTGTATTTGAGATTCTTCAAATAGCCACTCTTTGCCTTGATGACAGCTTTGCACACTCTTGGCATTCTCTCAACCAGCTTCATGAGGTAGTCACCTGGAATAAATTTCAATTAACAGGTGTGCCTTCTTAAAAGTTAATTTGTGAAATGTATTTCCTTCTTAATGCGTTTGAGCCAATCAGTTGTGTTGTGACAAGGTAGGGGGGGGGTATACAGAAGATAGCCCTATTTGGTAAAAGACCAAGTCCATATTATGGCAAGAACAGCTCAAAAAAGCAAAGAGAAACGACAGTCCATCATTACTTTAGGACATGAAGGTCAGTCAATACGGAACATTTCAAGAACTTTGAAAGTTTCTTCAAATGCAGTCGCAAAAACCATCAAGCGCTATGATGAAACTGGCTCTCATGAGGACCGCCACAGGAAAGGAAGACCCAGAGTTACCTCTGCTGCAGAGGATAAGTTCATTAGAGTTACCAGCCTCAGAAATTGCAGGCCAAATAAATGCTTCACAGAGTTCAAGTAACAGACACATCTCAACATCAACTGTTCAGAGGAGACTGTGTGAATCAGGCCTTCATGGTCGAATTGCTGCAAAGAAACCACTACTAAAGGACACCAATAATAAGAAGAGACTTGCTTGGGCCAAGAAACACGAGCAATGGACATTAGACCAGTGGAAATTTGTCCTTTGGTCTGGAGTCCAAATTTGAGTTTTTTGGTGCTAACCGCCGTGTCTTTGTGAGACGTGGTGTGGGTGAACGGATGATCTCTGCATGTGTATTTCCCACTGTAAAGCATGGAGGAGGAGGTGTTATGGTGTGGGGGTGCTTTGCTGGTGACACTGTCTGTGATTTATTTAGAATTCAAGGCACACTTAACCAGCATGGTTACCACAGCATTCTGCAGCGATACACCTTCCCATTTGGTTTGGGCTTAGTGTGACTATCATTTGTTTTTCAACAGGACAATGACCCAACACACCTCCAGGCTGTGTAAGGGCTATTTTACCAAGAAGGAGAGTGATGGAGTGCTACATCAGATAACCTGACCTCCACAATACCCCAACCTCAATCAAATTGAGATGGTTTGGGATGAGTCGGACCGCAAAGTGAAGGAAAAGCAGCCAACAAGTGCTCAGCATATGTGGGAACTCCTTCAAGACTGTTGGAAAAGCATTCCAGGTGAAGCTGGTTGAGAGAATGCCAAGAGTGTGCAAAGCTGTCATCAAGGCAAAGGGTGGCTATTTGAAGAATCTCAAATATAAAATATATTCAGATTTGTTTAGCACGTTTTTGGTTACTACATGATTCCGTATGTGTTATTTCATAGTTTTGATGTCTTCACTATTATTCTACAATGTAGAAAATAGTACAAATAAAGAACAAACCTTGAATGAATAGGTGTGTCCAAACTTTTAACTGGTACTGTATGTTTTCTCAACAACAGGTTATGGTCAATAATATCAAAGGCTGCACTGAAATCTAATAGTACAGCTCCCACAATCTTCTTATTATCAATTTCTTTCAACCAATCATCAGTCATTTGTGTAAGTGCAATACATGTTGAGTGCCCCATTATGCAGTTATTTGAGCAATAACTTCAGTGTATTTGTGTTATGTCTCAGTACTCTGTACAGATTGTGGTTGTGAGTGTGGATGTGTCTTTATTTGCATATGTGTGTCTTTTGGTATATTTTGTATGCATTTCTGCATGTATGCAATTGTTCCCAAAGCAATGCTAAACTGGTTAATATAGCTGGTCTTATCCATCTAACCCTTACTATGGCACCCTCCACCCCACCCCAAAATCAGTTTACAGCTCTAAACATGCACAGCTCAAGTGGAGAGAGCACCCACCATGCATCCCCTGAACCCCTTAAGTCAACAGTAAACATATGTTTAGGCCCAAATCAAAACAAATAATCCATTAAGAAGAAGAATCACCCAATTCTCCACTGTTATGTGTGGAGAGGGGACGAGCGTCGAACATCATCGAAGATATGGATATTTGTGTGTCTGTGTGTGGATATTTTGTCTTAATTTTATTCATTAGTTTTTCTCGTTCTTTCGCATGTAATTCTTAAATGTTTATGTTAATGATGGCGCGGGATGGAGAGAGAACGTTTTTTTTGATGACATATCTCCTTTGGAGATCCTTTGGATGGCTTAGCGCCACGTCCAAAAATAGCGGCGAAATCCGACCGAATAATGGAGAGGGGGAAGTGGGGGGTGAGGAGAGGGGGAGGGATTTGGTGCAGTTGAGGCTTTGCATTCAAATCGGTGGCCGTCTCAGCAGAGGGCTCTGCACACTACGCTTTATCATGTCCGTACAGCCAGCCCCGCTTGTTTATGAATAAGAAATGTGGCACGGGACCAGAGGAGTGAGTTGTCTTTGTTTTGTTAAGTGTGCCTCGACAAAATGCTTCCCCCCTCCCCCCTCTCCCCCCTCTCGCCCTCCAGGGACCAAAGAGGGCAGCTCAGAGCCCATGTCGCCTGCCTACCTGACGCACTGTTGCCATGGGAATGGCTGTTCCTCGATGATACCAACACACACACACGTACACACACACACAACCTCTATCTTCTTTCCTCACTCCAACAAGTTCTGTTAAATATTCATGAGGTGTGACTACAGGAGGGCCCTCCTCTCTCTCTCTCTCTCTCTCTCTCTCTCTCTCTCTCACACACTCTCTTTCTTTCTCTCTCTCTTTCTCTCTTTCTCTCTCTCTCTCTCTCTCTCTCTCTCTCTCACACACACACTCTCCCCCTCTCTCTCTCTCTTTCTCTCTCTCTCTCTCTCTCTCTCTCTCTCTCTCTCTCTCTCTCTCTCTCTCTCTCTCTCTCTCTCTCTCTCTCTCTCTCTCTCTCTCTCTCTCTCTCTCTCTCTCTCTCTCTCTTCCATCTCTCTCTCTTTCTTTCTCTGACTCACTCGTGCTCTCTCCCTCTGACTCCCTCTCTCTTCCATCTCTCTCTTTCTCTCTCTCTGCTGGCCTTTGTCTTAGACTCCTGTCCTGCCTTTAAAGCCAGAGTGAAGCTGTGAAGTCAGGCAGTCTTTGAAGGATTTATTAGACCCTACCGGTTGTCTTTTAAAGACAGGCCTGTGGAAAGCTTGATGCTCTGCCTGTCATCTCTGCAGTGAGCATCCACCCCAGCACACACAGCAGCCAGGTCACCCGTGATACAAGTCAGTATTCGACGTCTGCCATGTCTGAGGACATCGGGAGATGATGTGAAAATCGGCCACTAGGGGCAACAGTGAGCGCTGTTACCTTCAAGTAGGTTTAAATTTTTCTAGGGTGTTGTGGGATGGCGGATGGGCATTGTGGATAGGGATGGCGGATGGGCGTAAGCATATGCCTCTGATTCCAAGCATCTAACTCTGATTCCAAATGTTGCAAGTTCGAAACCAGCAATAGAAAGTTGTTTTTGAGATTTTTGTTTTAAGCCTATCCCAAACCTTAACCCTTACCTTAACCATTCGGAGTTAATGCCTAACCTTAAGATTTCGGTGTTAATTCCTAAACTTAACCCTAACCTTAAAAATGCGGAGTTAATGCCTAAACTTAACCTTAAATCTTTGAAATTTGACGTTTGCAACAACTTCGAAATTTGACTTTTGAGAAACATGGATGAATGTCTAATTCTGACATGAGACTGTGAGAGCTAGTTTCACACAGACACACTCACACACTCACTCACGCACTCATGCACGCACACACACAAACACACACACACACACACCAGACCAGGGGCTGAGATCACACACACACTACCTCGGTTCTGGTGCACTGTGATGATGTCATGCAGCAAATCACCACAGAGTTTTGTTGCTTGAGTCCTGTCCTGTGTCTTTGGCTTTGGACGTTATGTTTTGTTGGTCTCTTGTTGGGTAGATTTTGGTTATTTTTTAGTAATGTCAATCTCTGTCCATTTCATGTTTAGCCCATGTAGATATGTTTTTGGTATTCTTGTAGAGTTAAGCTGTCTGGTAAGCAGTATGAAGAGAGACTGTTATTTTCAGTGGACAGTTTGTGGCTATTTTCCTACTATTCCAGCAGTCTTTTCATCATGTCCAAAGGCAAGGTGTTCCCTCTGTGTGTGTCTGTCTGTGTGTGTGTGTGTGTGTGTGTTGTGTGGTGTGTGTGTGTGTGTCTACCCTAACGCCCATGCTGGGAGCTGAGCAGTGGAGGTGGGGGTGGGTTGCCATGGGGGTGTTCACCCAGGAGGGTCATCACAGTTTGGGCAGGTTTAGCCCTGCTCCCTCTCCCTCCAGTGGGATCATGGTGGTGCACGCTGCCAGCCTGCCCGCTGAACCATCTGACACACATTCACACCTCGCCCTGGCGGGCACTGCCAGCTTCTACCACCATGCCTGGGAGCATGTGGCTCTGAGTACACACTCGCCACAGTGGCAGGCTTTACAGTGTC
Organism: Coregonus clupeaformis; assembly: GCF_020615455.1. Taxonomy (NCBI): domain Eukaryota; kingdom Metazoa; phylum Chordata; class Actinopteri; order Salmoniformes; family Salmonidae; genus Coregonus; species Coregonus clupeaformis. Next base: position 1,282,787 of record NC_059196.1, read on the forward strand.
AAAGTCAGTCTTGGTGGCACATGTGACACTAGGTTTGTAGCCAAGTACAGTACAGTCCTATCTTCCCTCTTCCTCTCTCTCTCTTTGTTTTCCCATCCCCTTTCGCATTTTCTTTTTTGCTCTGCTTTCATTCTCTATCCCTCCCTCTCTGTTTTAATGTGTTCTCTCTCTCCCTCCCTCTCTCTCTCCCTCCCTCTCTCTCCCTCTCTCTCTCTCTCTCTCTCTGTTCAGCAATCTTTTCTCTCGCTCGACTGGGAATCACCTCGGTCTCTGACGTAGTGTCCTTCTCCAACAGTCTGTCTGCCCATATGCCCAGAGCCTGACACCAAAACATGGCCTGCCCAATGTGTGTCTTTGTTAGCTAGTTGCTAGCTGTTTAAATGTGGCTAATCTCATGTGGCTATATAGCTCAGCTGCTCTCTCTGTCTCTCTCTCTTCTCCACACTCCCCTATTTTCAGCTGTCGTCAAGCATTCTATACCCTCTCTCTCTCTCTCTCTCTCTCTCTCTCTCATTGTCACTTTCTTTCCCTTATTCCCTCCTTCCTCCATCACCACGGAAACTCTCTTCCTCCCTCTTTTCGTTTTTTGTCTCTTTCCCTCTCTGCCTCTTTTTACTTCCTCTCCTTACACTCTCTCCTCTCCTTTTAGCAATTCTCTATGTCTCCTCTCCCTCCTGTCTCTCTCCCTCACTAGCTGCCCCCTCTCTCAGTGGTAAATCCTCTAATCTCTCCTGCTCAGACTGTGTGGCACACGCTGGCCTCTCGCGGGCACACAGATGCCCTCTGTCCGCCGCCATCGTGGGGGTGCTTCCTGCGCAGGTGTGCCATGGGGTGCAGTCGGCACGGGGGCTCCTGGCCGGTGGGCATGGATCGGGGAGGGGAGTGGGGGGCACGCAACGTTCCCGATCGTTCCCAAACGCTCCGGAGTGAAAAGGAGAGGGCAGACCAGCCAGACAGATGCTACTTGTTAATACTACCTCCTGCCTCAGTCCGTGACGTTCCCGACATGTGCAGTTCCTTTTTTCCTGCTGACTCCATAGGATGTTTTGGGGGTGGTTTGTACTTTTTCCCCATTGCTGGCATCTCTTAATCAATGTTAATTGGCTGTAATTAGTATATGTTAATTAATGATATTTACTACAAATTAAAGGTATGAGCAGTCCCAGAGGGTTTCCTGTTCATCTCATTAAAACCAATTAGCTGCAATTAACACGTGTAAATGAGACGCCACTGAGTCCAAAACAAACAGTGTGCAGGCTGCCTGCTTCCCACGCCGTTTAACCTGGCCTGTGTGAGTGTGTGAGTGAGCACTGATGGCTAAGTGGACCTTAACAAAAACTACAGAACAAATAGCAGATGCACACATTTACAAGACATACTGTACATTTACAAGATATACTGTACATTTACAAGACATACTGTACATTTACAAGACATACTGTACATTTACATTACATACTGTACATTTACAAGACATACTGTACATTTACATTACATACTGTACATTTACAAGACATACTGTACATTTACAAGACATACTGTACATTTACATTACATACTGTACATTTACAAGACATACTGTACATTTACATTACATACTGTACATTTACAAGACCATATGACTCAAAACATTGTCGTTAAACACACCTATGTAGTAACCTTTTCCTTACATATTCAGAGAATCCCTTATTTTGAACATGTGTCTTCAGTAGTCTAAGTTCTACAGTACAGGAACCGATATTGTTGTTTTACATCAGACCTTTTCCTCATATAATATCCAGAGGCTTTATTAATTGAAATTCAGTCGACAACGTATCTTGATTTTGTCTGAGAAACCACCTTCCGTGTTGAGTAGGGAGAATAATCCCACGCAGGGAAAACTGCCAGGAAACGAGGTGATGTAAACGAGGAAGGGGAGAGCAAAATAAACAGAAGTCAGTCAAGCATCTATAGCCTCACAGTATAGCCACTATACACTATTAAAGTATGCTGCTCTGTTTACATTTAAGGAAGAAATAAGTATTTACTCCACATTCTACCAACTGCTTTTCCTTAACCTATACAGTCTTCTCTCTCCCACTGCCCTCAGATTTTGTCAAAGAGACCAACAGAGGGGGGAATACATTTCTACATTTCCCCAGACAGACACAACACAGCATCTTTTTCATTTTACCTGGGTAATAAAAGTCTCAGTATTCCCATTCCGGGTGCATCCCAAACCTCAGACATCAATTAACCCCACAACACAGCCCAGGTATCAATAAAGCACACATAGTTGACATCAATAACTTTCAACACCTTTCTAAACGGTGAATAGATGCAGATTATTTTTCGTTTTTATTTTATTTATATTCCCACCCTCTCAAGGTTGAATGAAGATAAAAAATACACCTTTTGAAATCCCGGTTCAGAGCAAGCCCTAATCTGAGTTTTGTGGTTGTGTCAGGCAGCGTTGACAGGCATCTCTCTGGGTGTAGGGAGCGTCTATGGGAGTGTGTGTTGCCGTAGTCTCCAGGTTTAGCAGAAGGAACCGTCGTAAGCAACGCCTGCCGTACTTACCTCTGTAACAATCAGGGGGTTTCAGGGGCTTTGCGGCTGAGAAGATGACGCTTTGTTCGGCGATAAGAGTGTGTGTATGTGTGTGTGTGTGTGTGTGTGTGTGTGTGTGTGTGTGTGTGTGTGTGTGTGTGTGTGTGTGTGTGTGTGTGTGTGTGTGTGTGTGTGTGTGTGTGTGTGTGTGTGTATGTGTGTGTGTGTGTGTGTGCGCGCGCGCGCATGTGCGTGTGCGTGTGCGTGCGATCCTGGGTGATGAACAAATATGTGCGCTGTATTGTGGGAGTGTCAACATGGCAGCAGTAAGAGGCACAGGATTTACTGTTTCTTATTTTGAAGGGGTGAGAGGAGGGGGCAGGGGGTGCTGTATTTGGAGTGGAGCACAATGAAGAGATAGAGGAATTGGGGGCAGAGAGGAAGAGCAAGGGAAATTAAGGTGTGGAGGAAGAATTTCAGGAGTGCCCTGACATGAGACCATGTTGATAAAGGAGGGAATGTAACAGCCGACAGGGAGAGAGAGAGAGAGAGAAAGAAGGACTGTGTAAGTCGAAGGAAAGTTCAGCCAGCTCTGAGTCTTCATTACCCTTCAGCCCTCCCCTCTAAACTCAAACACAGAGAGTCACCCCCTTTTCTCTCCGTCCTCCTCTCCCCTGCCCCCTCTCCAGGCTCAAAGACCCTGATGGAGTTAGCTTGATGTTCCATGGTGTCACATAGCAGTTTTTAATCAGGGCCAGACAATCAGTCAGACTTTGTCTCATATTCATTACAATTTTTCCTTCAATGTCCTTTGATAGGTTCTCAGAGACAGTCCTACAGATGGAGCTTCATTTAAAAGAGCGTTATCCATGTGTCATACATATGTATTTCTCTTTACTTTAAGTCACTTGAACTTATGGGCATTAAAGGGATAGCTCACACAAATTACAAAATTACATATCAGTTTCCTTACCCTGTAAGCAGTCTATGGACAAGGTATTACAGCAATCCATGCTTTGGTTTAGCTTCCCTGGCACTGTTTCCAAATGCTAATATTTTTGCATTTGTGGCACAAATCGCATTTAAGTCATTGACAGATATTAGCATTTTTCACGCATCATGTCCAAATCATCTGAAAGTATCTCAAATTGATTGTGAAGCTCAACAAGGTCACTAATAGATTATTTGTAATTTTGTAATTTGGTTCAGAGTATTCATGGGTTGCACGTTTTGTCACGGTATTGTTTTGAGCATTCTCTTGAGGACTGGTGCCCGACTGAACATTCTACCTAATGTATTCTCAATTGGCCCTGTTGAAGATTTTGTCATTTTGTAATCAAGTGCATTATAGTGGCTTAGAAACACGATGACATCTTTAAAGGACACACATTTTAGTAGGAAATCCTTTTGTCATCATTGTGATGTCACCAGATTGACTTTAGATGTAGTATAACATTGGCTAGCTAGCTAGGAATGAGGGGAGGGCAACTGAATTTTTGCTAGCTAATGTTAGCATTGCTAGCTATGTTTGACACACCTTTCTAGATATTGACAACATTGCCATCTCTCTAAAGTAAATTTGACAACATCATAATGACGGCAAAGTTGTTTCCTGCTAATTCTTTGCCTTCTTTAGCAATGTCATTGTATTTCCAGGCAACTATAGTGTAATTTCAATGAAACAGTCATAAACCCCCGTTCAGAATGACTGGGCAGCACTGAACTTTCGGTCACCACTATGGCGGGTGTCGTTTTTAGAACGTTAATAACAATGGCATGGCGACCGAGTGACGGAGATGCAACCCATGAATACAGTTTCTACTTTAGAGCGGAGTTTCCCAACTCCAGTCCTCCACTCCACCCCCAACAGTACACATTTTTGTTGTAGCCCTGGACAAGCACACCTGATTCAACTCATTGAGGGCTTGATGATTAGTTGACAAGTTTAATCAGGTGTGCTTGTCCGGGGCTACAGTAAAAATGTATACTGTTGGGGGTACTTGAGGACTGGAGTCAGGAAGTACTGCTCGTAGAGGGTAAGAACGAAGTTGGTGCATAACTGTGACATGCAGTGTGACACTGGTGTCATATGTGACCAACAGTTTGGCCCAACCGACAAAACTCACACAAGTCATTATTCTGTCTTGTTAAGGACTTTTACATTCGAATTGGTCATTTAACTTTGAAGCATGAAAATGCATCTAATCCTTTTAAAAAACAGTGAATTGGTGAGAGAGACCTCACACACCGACAGACAGAGTCTGATGCCACTGTGGCTGTCTGGTGTGTCTGCTCTCTTCCTCCAGTCTCCAGATTAGAGCTAGTGGAGGTCTGGCCAGGCCATGCTGCTGCCTTACAGCCTTGGTAAAGCCTGCTTCCTCACTAATGTACTCTGTGTTTCCCGGCTTAGGGAGAAGTGACCTCTCACCCCTTCCCTTGGCTGCCTGGCAGAGATAAAAGTTTACAGCCATTTATTTTTTCCTTCTTCTTTATTTATTTCCTTCCCATCCCTCTGTATCTGGGAATTACACGGGGAGTCCGTCCTTCGATAACATGGCCACAATCAGCCTCTCCTCAGTGAGTAGCATGTTCTTCTTTCAGTGCTGTCACAGAGGAAAGACAATGCAGCACACCTGTACGGTCTCAGAGAGGTCTCTCCATCTTATTGTCAACATGCCTCTATGGGGAGAGACGTTTCTCAATAAGGATGATGTCTGTGTGTCTGTTTTGCAGAACAAAGAACTAACTACAGCCATTCTCTCCATACAGAGCCATGTATGTTCCCCATCCCCATGTAGGCTATGCAGTGATGTTGACTACTGGAAGAGGGCCTATTGGAAATCAATCAATTTCTATTTGTCAAGTGTCTTTAACGATTTGAATGAGGCAGATGGAGTATTTAGCAATTCCCTTCAAAGATGTGTCAGTAGCATGGAGAGAGAAAAAAACAGTTTGTCCAGGTGTGTGGACTCTTCAGCCAATCAATTACGTTAATTTATCAATTAAAGGGGGAGCTAAAACCACTGGGGCTGAGGAATTCAGGGGCCAGAGTTGTCCACCCCTGTTCTATAAGGCTTTTGCAGTAATACCAGGTCTTTATATGGTTCATTACACTGGTTAAGGGGATCTAAAGTTTGTTTATAAATGCGTTTGTTTGTTTGTTTACAGTAATTATTCAAAGTACTTATTTGGTCACACCACCTCCTGTGGTATAGTTTTATCAGAATGGGCTGTTCATAGCATCCCACCACTTTAAGCAGGGAAGGGACGTGCTGAAAAGTTTTAGGCAAGAAGGGTGATTTGGAATTGGAGCGGAGTCAACAAGATACAAATAAAACAAAATAACTACAGAAAATTGAATTAGTATATCAGAGACGTTGTTCTAGGGACCAGTACCACTTACTTTTGTAAGTAAACAAATTAACTTTTTCCTTCATTTCACTTCTCTTATCATTTTCTTTTTCTTCCCTATTTATTCAACTCTAAATGGGATTCAAAACTTTCTCTCTGCCTTATAATAATTCCAAGAAAACCTGTGACTTGTGAACTTGAAGAACATTGCGCCCCACAAAAAAGCATGAGGATCTTTCGCATTCACAGGCTGATGATTCAGATAATCCAATTTCAAATACAACTCCTGGATGACGGGATTTAAATGACATTATATAGAAATGAGATTTCACATCTAAAGGAACTATACCTCCCTATCCCAACCTGCTCTAATTATACTATGCTCCCTTTCCTCCCTCCTCTTCCCATTCTCATAGCATTTCTTCCACTCTTTTTGTTCATTCTGTTTGAATACAAACTGCTATATTCTTTGCCGGCACAATGCATCTATTACAATACAACAAGTAATCCAGGAACTGCATATATTTCTAGTGACGGTAACCCAGTGGTTAGCACCCCAGTGTATAGCATGGGGCTTGATTCATGGTGGGCCACAGGCGTGTTACAGTGCTTTCTCTTGCTTACATTATCTACTTAGCCATCTACCTGTACCCTATGTATAGGTAATCTCAATTGGGAGAGTGTGTAGTGGGAAACGATGAATACATAAAGAGATAGGGACGGGACAAATGGATGTGTCCCCACACTAATGGGACATCAGTGAATGTTTCCCGAGGTCTTCTTCAATGGGAAGTGTGTGGGGGGGGTTCTCCAGTGGGGAAATAGATTATCAGATATGGGCTTGTTCGCTACAGGGGCAAATTGGCTGCTTCCTTGGTGTAAAGAGATCCCAACTACTTAATATGCATGGAGTTTAATGGAATGCGCTTCCTTTGGGTGTGGGCGGGGAGTTAGCACCCGCCACCGCCACCCGCCAACAAACCTCGCTCTCTAATAAATCATGTAATCCCTGATACTGGAAGACAAACATACCCCTGATCTAATCAGCACTTTAGGATTCCTCTTATCACACCATCCCAGGGTGATGATCACACTCACATACATCCTCCATACCATACCCCTAGAGGAAAGCTGAGCTGGACCGGGCCAGTGTGATGATCACACACACACATACATCCTCCATACCATAACCCTAGAGGAAAGCTGAGCTGGACCGGGCCAGGGTGATGGGGGATAGAGCTGGGCTGGCTGGGCTGGGCTGGCTGGGCTGGGCTGGCTGGGCTGGGCTGGCTGGGCTGGCTGGGCTGGCTGGGCTAGCTGGGCTGGACTGGCTGGGCTGGCTGGGCTGGCTGGGCTGGCTGGGCTGGCTGGGCTGGCTTGGCTGGCTGGGCTGGCTGGGCTGGCTGGGCTGGGGTAGATTAGCTTACATCCCTGGTTCTCATCTCCATGCAGTGCAGGTTCAGCTGGGGCCTAAGCACACAGGGTCAGGGCGGGTGCCGTTCCCCGAGATCACTGACCGACCATCAGCCTGCCAGCCCAGCTAATTTACAGCCTCCCCTCCTCCTCCTTGTTCCCCACCTCTGCCCTGCCCTGCAACTCAAGGGTGTGAAGATGCCAGCAGCACGCTCCGGCGAAGACAAAACCCCGTCGTAAAACACCCGGAGGCCACAACCTCCTCACATTTTCAGCTCATTGGCAGGCAGAGCATGCAACAAACTGCCTAGGCTCCCCGCACCAGCATATCAAAAACCTCCACAATAACCCAACCAAGCCACCAATGACCCCCCTCTATGCCTCCCCCCTCCCCTCCTCACCCCAGACCCCTCAGTGTGGCTCCCTGCTGCTCCTACCTGATGGGCCTATCAGTACCAAAACCATACAGGGAACAAATCTCTCTCCTCCATCGCATCACTGATGCCCCTGGTCTCCTCATCATAGAGAAACAATTTGTGTTCCCACCGACAGTCTCAGCTCTAGCAGTTAAGCAGGAGATGGATTGGGGGGGGTTGTAAATGTAGAGATCCTCCAGTCAATGAATAATGGCAGTAAGGAATCCCACATATATATTCATTTGACGCATAGTGCACCCAACATGGAGAACAGTGTCTATTCCTGCAAGGAAACTATCAGAAAGGGATATGATTGTGAGTGTAATTAAATAGTTGCATATTGAGGGCTTCATTCTCACAAAGTGGGAAGAGTTTGTTGTTGATGTCATACCTTCTCTTCCATAGGATTAGTGTTCTTCCTCCCCATAGCCATATACAGTAAGCTCCTGCTTTAGAGGTTGGCCCTTGTAGGCATATGGTCTAGGTGTTGAATATTGCTATAAGCCTATATGAAGCACAGCCTTGAGACTTTGACATTGAGGCTTGTCAAAGGGACTTCGGATGGTGTTGTGAAATGGTTAATGTGAATCGTAACAGACACCATGGTGTCATTATCTCAAAATCCACCTGAGCCCTCTCGACCGGGGTCGCGCCTCCAAAGCCCACTTTACATCCCCCGCGCGCCAGGCATGGAGAGACCCGGGCATGACTGCAATCCCAGTTGGCGGATTTGTGTCCTCCTTGACGAAATTCGGTAAGCACATGCAGACAAGTAAAGGTGTTTAGAATTGAGGAATGTGTCTGTCTGGAAGTCATTGCCAAAGTCAATGTCTGACGCCTCTGTCTGTATGCCTGTGTTTGGGAACTAGGCAACACCCAGCCCCTGACGCGCCAGTCCACTGATGTAAACAAGGTTGTAGCCTACAGTTCTAATGATGAAACTGTACAGACTGGTATAGTTTCAACCAGCGCTGATAATCCCTTCCCAGAAATAAATTGTCCTATTAAAATGAAATGTTGCCCATATAGGTTTAATAAATTGAAAATGTTGGTTTGAGTCCTCTATAATTTGGACGGAATCCCAAGCATTTCGCAAGGCTTGTGCGAAATAAGATTATTTGCTGTGTATTATAATGTATGCACCGGTTTTATATGGCCAAACAGTGTCAGTGAACCCCCCAGTGAAATGTGTGCTTATGTATATGCAGTTATTCAAGTATGTAGTAAATTCCATTACTTCTTTAGATTTATATTTAACATGGAGGAAAATATGACAGAGAAGCTCTGTTTTTGAGCAGCATTGTAAATCTCGTTAACTCTTTCTCTTCCACCTAATAAAGGGGAAATCTGAATGCATGCTTGCAGTGAGCAGTGAGTCAGAGTTTAATGGCTAATGCTCCAAGAAGTGTGAGGTCGGTATCTTATGTGTGTGTATGTGTGTGCGTAAATGTGTGTGCTTGTTCTTAAATGTGCGTGCGTCCTCGTGTTCATGTGAGTATGAGCGCGTGCGTGCGTGTGTGTGACGGGACCGAATACATTATATGCCCAGCCAGAGCTCAATCCCATGCATGGCTCGGGTCCCACCGGCCTTAAATCCCCGGCTCTCCCCCTGCGAACAGCCGCTGACGTGCAGCATGTCGAGGCGAGGCGTTTTGCCTATGCATTAGCCATCCATTTCCTTCGGCTGACACCTCTCTAACATAAAACCGTAAGGCAGAGGTAAAATATCTCTCTCCTGGCGAAAATAAAGCTTTGTCTTCATCCTGATCTGTTGGATATAAAATAAAGCCACGGCTTTGATGCGTGCTTTACCTTATGCACGGTTTGCTTTTTGTGCACACAAAAGGCAATGAAGATGAATGGAGCGGGATTGCCCGTGGTGCGTCTCCCGCCGTCCAGCAAGATGCTCCACCTCCCTCCTCACTCTCTTCTCTCCCTCCTCTCCCCTCTTTTATCCTCTGCATTCATCCACAGAAGTTTGTATGGACGGCGTTCTTATTGAGCAGTGCATGTCGATAATTATGCAGCGTTTCCTCTGTAAAAATCGGCTTTGTAAAAGTCTTGAATCGAAATGATTGGGATAATCAGTCATTCTAAATTATCTTCCCTTACTTTCCTCTCCATAGGCCTATTTGATTTAATGAGCATTGTCTTCGATTGTGTAGTTTCATGAACAAAATAGTTTATGTTCAAAACTCCCACCAATGGAGTAGTCTAGAAGGGATCTTAACATGTTTTTGAGGTATACATCTAGGCTATATGTATGTGTCTTTAGATGTGTATACCTCTCATGATATCACTGCTTTCAGTGTTCATGTTCCTTGGCAGAACAATGACTCTCATTCGTTTTGTTTCAAATACTACCAATTACTCTGCAAATTGAGACCTGCCTCAAATCCCTGTTGTTAAACTCAGAGATTAAGAATGTTTGAGATTTTTTAAGAATCATAGGCTGCACATTGTGTAATATGTATTTGTCTTACCGTTTTCTGTCTTTTTACATTAAAAAACAAATGTAGGCCTACCTTGGAGAACATTTAAACTCCATTCTACTTTTTACTTGTGTGGATTATTTTTCAAACTCTGCATTTTTTGTATCTTAGATATCCAACATGATCACCTACCTTGTGTGCACATTTTCTAATTTAACAAAAAAAACTGAGCGTGAAAAAATAAATCGCAAAATAAATCTTACAGTTATCATACAGCCGTCGCTGTAGCTCATTTTAATTCAACCCCGGGCACTTGATATCAGAGCCGGCCAGGGCTGCGCACGCTTGCGGGGATTTAAAGCAGAAATCTGCTCCGGTCCAGCAGCTATCTGCCGCTTTTCAGCCTCGCAGGCCGTCCCCAGAGCATTGCCCACTGCGCGATAATATCTCAAAGGGAGTGGTTATCACCACACATTATATTATAATCATTAGTGATCCTAGCCCTTTCACCCGTATTGCAGAATAAGCATTGAGAATCATTAATCTAAACTAGAGCAACTGTTCCCAAAGACCCTTTCTCTATACATTTCATAAGGGAGTCATCATAATAATACTTTCTATTTTCTACCAGACTGTATTTTCTATAACATAAATGCCCTCTGATTTCAATTTCAGTTGAGAGTATAGTAGAGTAGGCCTATATGTTTGACATATATTTGTTATATATGAGAAGAAGGGAAGAAAGAAAGAAAGAAGGAAGGAAGGAAGGAAGGAAGGAAGGAAGGAAGGAAGGAAGAAAGAAAGAAAGAAAGAAAGAAAGAAAGAAAGAAAGAAAGAAAGAAAGAAAGAAAGAAAGAAAGAAAGAAAGAAAGAAAGAAAGAAAGAAAGAAAGAAAGAAAGAAAGAAAGAAAGAAAGAAAGAAAGAAAGAAAGAAAGAAAGAAAGAAAGAAAGAAAGAAAGAAAGAAAGAAGATGGGAATTCGATAAATTATACTTTAAAAAATGTCTGTCACATCAGCACTTTTGGGATTCAGTAATACTCCAACTGCAGGACCCCTCATTAAAATCAAGTGCATGGGCCTATAATAATACATCAGAGCTGGGGTGGGCCTATCTCTTTATCCAGATTGAATTCGCCCCATAGTGTTACATGCATTGCCTGTACTCGAAGAAAGGTACGTGGGATAGCATAAGCTTTGTGAGGTTGTTCAATGAGTAAGAGAGATTGCTTAAATATAGACTATAAAAGGCCTACATAGATCCCACGTCAGTGTCTCTCTTTAAATGACTCATGAGATAGGATAATAGTTTTAGAACAAATTAATTGCATTCTGCATTATTGGAAGAGGCTGAAGATGATGACTGGAAGATTCGCCCCATCTGTCCTCCGTATATAAAGTTGCATTTAGGCCTATTTCACGCTGAGACCGGACCAGTTCCATGGAAGCAGCACAGTTGTTGTGTCAGCGTGTTGATTATCGGGTTGGGGAGAGCAGCAGCAGCTGTTCCGTTTATGGGACGGTCAGAGCAGATCTATAAGTTCCATCGAATTTCTCTCTCTCTATGCGATGGAGTTGGAAAGTCAGGAAAATGTTTATGTAGAGTATGGGGTCAATATTCTGCGAGGTCATCATTGGCATATGTTTGTGCCGATTCCAAGAAATCCAAGGGAAAATCAACGGGTCTTTGGAGTAGGCTTAGATAAGCTATCTAGTCTAGATGTGGCCTGTTTACAGTTTATCATTTCAAAGATAAAAGAATAGGCTTATTTATTGTTTTGATTCACAATTCAACATTTCAATTTATAACATTGGACAGGATCTTTTCACATTTGTACAGATTGGGCCAAGGAGACCGTTGAGCCATAGCCTATTATTATTATTATTATTATTTTTTTTGGGGGGGGTTGGGCTGGGGTGTATGATACTGCTATGCTGTGACTCTGCTCAGACGTTGTCTCTATACCGTTCTAATCAGTTTTGGCACGCTGTTGGCTACAGCTGAGCGGCAGCCCCTCTCCTCACCTCGCGGACGCGCACGGTGGCCCGCGCTCTGTTTGAGCTGTGGTGAGTGACAGCACACTTTCTCTCTCGCCTGCCTCCTTGTCCACGCAGTGAAAATAAAGACGTTTTATGAATACGACCCATATCACATGCTTGATGGTGAACCTATTAGAAAGATCCCCGCCCTGCCCCTTGCCCTTAGCTCCGTGACGCACGTGCACCATAAACATGATATAGGCTGCCTTGTCAGAAGTAGTTATTTTGGGATCTTCCAATACCATTAATTATTTTTAGTGTGTGAGAAAAAATATTTTGTGAGGAAATATAGGAACTCTCAATGGTAAAAGAGGGCATACTCTTTATTTATTTTGTTAGTTTGTACAATTCAAAATAATATACATCATGTATTTTATTTTATTTAGGCCTACTGAATCTAAATGCTTGAGTTTGTTAAACTATGCTAACATTGTCAGATGTTTCACATTGTGTTAATTATTTTTGTCATGACAGCAACATAGGATTTTTTATGAATGTACTAATAATTCAAACAATTCCAAAATGTCGGTTTTATCCACGAAATGTTTAAAATGAATGGGAATCAAACAATAATAATCAGTTATTCAAGATTTAATAGGAATGAATAACACATTAGTGCCACAGATGTTTCTTCTCATGCCACGTCAGGCATAATTCTGATAATAGTCCAGTTATAGACCTAGGCCTACTAAAACGACCATTTCAGTTCTTTTGTTTTCTAATTTTTCATCTGCAATTGGGTTGTCCTCCCATTTCAGCAGTTTATAGTTTTGTCCCAAGGCCAATTTATGTACGTTCAGCATTGTCTACAATTTAATCGTAGGCCTACTGTTAAATTATTTAATTTAGCCTATCCCTTTTTCCTATTTGATTAGGAAGGATGAGGTCTGAGAAAGAGGCCTCATCTATTTCAAACTCTTCAGTTGTAATCCAAACGAATTACATGAGAGTAAAAACAACAAGACATTAATTTCTATGAGCTCAATATGCGCTTATGAATGAGACGTGCCTATCCGAGTCTCCTCTGAAATCCCAACTGGATGGTGATTGTACCCAAACAGGGCTGTGGCGCGGTGGGGGCTATAGGGAAGGCCTGCCCGCCACGGCTCCTCACTCCCCCCTCCGGCAGTGCTCTCGGCGGTCCCCGGTGCGCTCAGCTGATCAAAGCTCAAGTCAGAGGTAATATTTCTCACTTTATTACCGGATTCACGGCGTGTCTGCACGGTTAGTGATCACAGAGTCCACTGCCCACTCTCAAATCTCACTCGCCCGGTCACGTATCAGCAGCATACAAACATACAACTTATTTTGTTAAATGTATAGGGGTATTTCGCATAAGTAGGCCTACTGAATAGCCTAAACTAAAATGTTGTTTTTGTTGATTAAAAAAATGCATTTCAGAAAAAGGTTTTTATTAAACCTGAAAATAGGCTAATCATTATCTTCAACGAAATAGCGTTATTATCTGCATCTAGGATGAATGGCATGGACATGCTATTTAGAATATTAATATATGATTTAATAATTTTAAAGTGGGCTCTATTTAGGTTTTAAAAATGACACAGGGCCTATAGAAGCCAATGTAGGCTACATTACGTTTAGGCTAAATTGTATTAGGGGATTGTCTGATTCCATGACAAGTAACAATATAATATAATAGAATATAATAGAAATACAGACAAAAGTGTTGTGTTCAAAATAAGAATACCCTACACCTGTCACATGAAAAATAATTGTATATCTAGGCCTTACCACCGCTGACAGAATAGGCTATGCAGTTTAAGTCAACACAGACAAAAACCGATGCTTCGAAAAAAGTAAGTAGCCATTCTGACATATCCTACTCAACAGAGCAGGTCTCATATTTTGACTGGAGGAGAATGTGCAATGAGATGCGTTTAGTTCATGCCCTGTTTAGTGCCAGGTTTTGTTTGGTTTTGTGTTGTGCGTTTTTCAATCGATGGCTCCCTCTAGCCTTGCCCCAACGTTGCTCCCTGCATATACTGTAAAAGAGCAGTAGTAAAACCAAGCTCCCTTTGGAGCAGTCTGTCGCTGAGTATGGACATAAAGTGAGGAAATATACTGTAGAGGCAGATATGAAATGATATAGAGGCCTGCCTTGATATTGTTTTGTGGTGCCTATCTTAGAATTTTGGAGAAACTAAGTTTAGGAACTTTAGGCATCTTCAGTTGTGACATATGTAGCACATGTAGGCCTATACTTTTTCTTTGGGTAAATACAATTCGAATTTATCACTTCTGGATACGAAACGAAAATGCGTTGACTGGGTGAAAAACATTACTCCTATACGTATTACAGCAGTAATCCTTTTGCATTTAATCGCGTCATTGCCTCGAGGGGTCCTGAGATATTCATATATGTCTGATTTCGTTTTTATTCATGGATTAATCTCATTCTGTGGGTTATGCTGTACTGAATGGTTTATTCTTCTAAATCAGGAAAGATTATTCCCTGTGTGACAAGTCATATTTTACTGGTGCTGAAAATAACATGTTATTTATTTACAGCTATTTAGTACGTATGTACTTCCCATAAGTCAGTAGCCAAGTCTAAGTGTAAGAAGACTTTATATTCCTCAGTCAGAGCTTGTGGTATATACTATGACATCAGTTCTGGAAGGCTAGATATCTCACATAATAATCTATCCCTATCATGAAAAGTCTGAACATTTCACGCTGTCATTTGTGGCTGAGTTTAGTTTAATCGCCTAACTGTCAAAAGTCTTCTTCAGACAATTTTCTACCCCATTCTCTCTCTCTCTCTCATTTTATATTTTAGTCATTTAGCAGACGCTCTTATCTAGAGCGACATACAGGAGCAATTAGGGTTAAGTGCCTTGCTCAAGGGCACATCAACAGTTTTCACTTAGTCGGCTCGGGGAATCGAACCAGCATCCTTTCAGTTACTGACCCAACGCTCAATGACTGTACAGGTACATATGTCTATATTTAGGTGTAAAAAAAATCGAATTTCATCCAATTACTTCAAATCCCAAAGTGAAACTATGAGATCAAGTTGCTATATGAGGATGACTATAAACGTCTATATATTTATTATTTATGCCAAAGAGTTGACCAAACTATATGGTCTGAAGTGTCTCTGCTACGTCATCCATCTCTCTGTCTCTTCCCCTCTCTCCTCTCCCTCTCTCTCTCTTTCTCTCTCAGTGAGATGTTGGTGGAAATGTAACCTAATGCTTAGCATATGCATTAAAATCACTCACAGTCACACGCAGAGAGAGAGAGAGAGAGAGAGAGAGAGAGAGAGAGAGAGAGAGAGAGAGAGAGAGAGAGAGAGAGAGAGAGAGAGAGAGAAATAGATACCGGGGCGCGAGGATGTTGTGTGTGTGAGAGAGAGAGATCCCGGGGCTGGAGGATTTTGTGTGTTCTACTCTTATCTGTTATTCTTCCCCGGGGACAACACATGTCATCGAAAGGGTGCCGCAGTCAAAATAGGCGCTCCCCAGACGCTCCGAGGCAGCTGTCACCATGATTTTATAGTATGGGGCCGGTCGCGGCCTTGTCCTGCCCCCGCCTCCGTTTTACATGAGAAGTAGCCCATATGCACGAGGACGAGGAGGCGTGCTATTGAAACCAGATTTCAGACTGGAACGTTTGCACAAAAATACGCCGCTGCCCAACAGTGTGTGTGTGGGTGTGTGTGGGTGTGGGTGTGTGTGTGTGTGAGAGAGAGAAGTGAGATAGTGATGATGTAAGATTAGGTGTCATGAAGAAATGTAATCTCATTGGCTAGGAGAGAGTGAGAGCGGAGGCCTTTCGGATGATGGCTCCCTGTTGCGGTGTCACCCCGCGACAAGTGCGAACTGCCAACCATCCATGTGAGTTTATGTGTTGGCCTTGGCATCACTTTTCCCTCCCAATGTCTGAAAGTATCCAATCAGTCATAAAGCATTTAGTGTCAACACTTCACAAATAAAACTATTACAACTTCTTTACTTTTAATACTATATTTATTAAGCTATCATTTTACAGATGTTAGTTTGTGAAAGCAAGAACTCAAAAGATTAAAAGAGGATTCAACTTCCATTGAGCTTCCATTGAGCTTTAAAGACAGGTCTATGAAGGATGATTTAAAAACAATTGCAAAACTAAGAAATGCAAAACTAAGAAATATGAAGGCTGGATATGTGAAGTCTAAAAACGCATCAATAGTAAGAACGATTAGACATTCCTAAAAAATTAAGAGCAGTTTTGGTCCTGTAAAACTCTGAAAGTCTCGTAATACTTTCAGAGTTTTCAATAGGCCTACATAATGCATAGCCCCAACTATTTTGGAGTCTGCAAGCTTCTAGGTAATGTTTTTTGCTCCACTTCTTGTAATTGGATTGAAAGGCCTTAATTAAACGTCCTAAGGTGTTGAAGCCATCAGCAGCTGTCACAATGATCTAGCAACCTGTAAACGTTTGAGCCTCTTCGTCTTTCACATCACCCATGCTCCACAAAATATCAAAGAGAGCACAGCACTGCTGAGATGTATTGGTGGGCAACGTGGATTGAACTAGTGATGAAATAATGATCATGGCAAATAAATGATAACATGCATAAAAGGTAAGAAGAAGGCTATGTGCAGGCTATGTAAAAGCATATGATGAAAAAGGTTATAACAGCCACCAGGACATAGCCTATACCTCTGATTATTTCGAATTGTGAAACATAATTCCCGTTTTGGGTAAATACTAATCTCTAACCCATGTCGACTTCATTTCCCATAGGTAATGTACACATAATTGCGAATTTGTATCTAAACTATAATCTAAAATGTTTTAATCCCGAACCAAGAGAGCACTCACTAAAGCGTGTGCCACCACATTCGTTTTGGCGCATTGGAGAGGCTGCACATTCTAATAAAAAACATTCGGTCAATTTAAATATATGACTTATCTCTTGTCATTGATAATTTAATAACCTATTGTATGGCAAAAGTCAATTCACTTCTTTAGCCTATATACTATATGCTAAAACTTAGTCAAAATTAGATTTTCCCAAAAAAAGAAAAAAGAAACAAAAGCATGCATGCTTTTATCTAATCCATCCCATTTTGTTATATGAATATAAGATAGACATGCTACTGTTTTTAAAACTAAGACGAGCTCTCTCTCGCCCATGAGGAGGATCCATGCAGGATCAGGAGAGAACATTAAGATGCCCATATTTACCTTATCAAATGATTCTTCATGTCCATTCCCTCGCCGCAGACAATTGATAAACGGATTATTGTGCTGTTTTTACCTCAACGGTCGTCGTCTTTCCGTCCACATACATTCACTAACATATGACCGTTTCTGGGAATATTTGACAATTGGTTTCTTCAGTTCCCCATAAATAGTACAGAATGCACCGGCTCTGCTTTGAAGGGATAGCTAATGGTTACTTGCATGGCGCGCTGCTGATTGGCTTCTCCACTGCCTGACGTCACGATCCTGTGAATAAGGCTGGCTCGTGTGCTTTCAGGAACATGCAGAGTACTGGAGACTGAACACGGAGCGTCAACCCTGCACAGAGATGTCACACGCATCCTACCATCACTAGCATAATTTACCAAAAGAGAGCTCGAGGGGACAGCTAGCCAACAGAGCCGGAGGAAACACACTTTTCCTTGAAATATTTTTGTGGTTAATTATTTCGATTCTCATCGGGTGCTCAACAGTGGATAAGCGGTCATGTCAAAGAACATTGAATTATTTATAGGCACGCGAGTCTTGTTGTGTGACATTATTGCCCCAAAACCATTTAGTTAGATGTGCGTCTTCAACAGTAACTGGCACACATAGCTTTTTCGGCCAATGCTTCACTTTGACGACCACGGATACTTGCTGATAGGCTGTGGTGCTCGCAGTATAGCCAATCTTCAGAGGTGGCTTGATATTTTTTGCCATTTGATTGGCTTCATTTAAGCCGATGTGTGTTGGGTGTATGGGAGAGGATCAAAAGGACTGATTTTCGAGGCGTCAAAGGCTTTGGCACTACCTCACCCGGGAGGACGCATCCTGGCTAACGGTCGCCATCCTGAATTGCATCCTGGCTAACGGTCGCCATCCTGTACTTGGATCCTATAAACTTCCATGCTGACCATTTCAGAGGAGCGAAGAAGAGGTAGGATAGCGACCAGGCTACCCATCGACTTTTTATGTAAACACATTGAAAAAGGACCTCCGAGCGAATAAGGAACCAAATACTCCAAATACAAAACATCCAATGATCGGTGTGTGTTGTTGATTTGTTTTCTGCTCAAGTCAGTGTGAGTGAGACGATCACAACCTCAGGAGGCTGAACAGAAACGGTTGTAGAGTAGGTGCAAATCCAAAGACGATGGTCCACTGTGCCGGGTGCGAGAGGCCTATACTGGACAGGTTTCTCCTCAATGTTCTGGACAGAGCGTGGCACGTCAAGTGCGTACAGTGCTGCGAGTGTAAATGCAATTTAACAGAGAAATGCTTTTCTCGAGAGGGGAAACTATACTGCAAAAACGACTTCTTTAGGTAAGATTGACCGGTGGGAGCTTGCTCCCTTTCATTCGTCCTTTACTACAGGAATTATTATTTCAGATGTATAGTCTTGGATAAGCATTGCCATGTTTCTGTTTAGTAAACACTACTATCCTAATGTTCTCAGTCAAATGCATAATTTTCCCAAAAAAGACTCATAAGGATATAATGCAAACACAAAACATTTTCAATATAATTTATTATAGGCTAATAATGAACATATAAACACAGGTATTTGTTTAGTGTAACAAAAAAAAAAACAGAGGTGAATCTCTAACTTCTGAACTAATGAACTCAAAAGTAGAGCCTATAAATCATTTAAAAATAAATTGCAAAACTATCTAAAGACATACGATAATTACACCTCATACCTTCAAACTGTGCTTTAGACAACTGTTAAGCCAATAATTGTTTGCCTTTTTCTCTCAAAACATTTACCATTATAATTTGCTTATACAAAATGATAGGCATACTCAAGGCTAAATACGTAATGGAATGTATGATAGATCGCACATATTAATACATGAACCACTCTAAATATCAGTTTTAGAAATGTCTAATATGGTTCAAATAGCATCCAATTCCTCCAGAATTTCTAATAAGTGCTAGGTGTGAAGGTATATTTGGAGGTGGTGCTTCGGAAGCTTTGATTAGGACAGCCAGTAATTAAAGGCTTGTTAATTTGTATTGTTATGCTAAAAGTTGGACAGCAACATTAAACGCGTGTGTACTCGTCCTCGGTATGGGGTATGAAGGAAATCACACGTTGTTTATAAAGGCGTAGAAGTGCAGAGAAGCGGCTAGAAAATACTTAATCGGGATAGTGTGGAGGAAGTGTGTCTCGGCCCAGTGGCAAAGCTATCTGCCCAGGTCCCTGTGTTTGCACGGCTCCAGTGAGAAGGACGTGATAAGTGGATTTAAATAATAAACCTGTTTAAAAGATCAAACAAGCAGACAATGCAATCACAGACTTGCAGTCAGTGTACACCATCTCAATACACATTCGTTTCCGTTACAATCAACAAAAATAGGATCATTACACGTTAAAGTAATAACTTCTATATTGCAATGTATATTATGGTGTATAAGTCTTTATTATCCCAAAACCCTAGAGAACGTTATTGCCTAATTGTGTTAGACATTTAGGCCTGTTGTTTTGTGTAATTACATTATGTGTTCTTTGTTCATAATGATCAGCTAAATTGCAGAATGGACAACACAAATTGTTTTCTTCTAACAGGTCTAAATAGGCTTAAAATGCAATTCTAGGCAATTCTCTTATTTACACAAAAATATATCTATAATGGAACAAATCATTTTTGATTGGGAAAAGTAAGAAAATGTTTCCGTTGACAATGAATGAGAAATATAAAATAAGGACAGGGCCTATTACGGTCAACCATAATTATAAAGAACAGGACCACATATGGCCATTATGGAATCATTCTCATCGTGAATCATTGCAATTGGGAGCCAGCAGGCCTATTCATACACTCTTAGAAAAAAGGGTTCCAAAAGGGTTATTCGGCTGTCCCCATAGGATAATCCTTTTTGGTTCCAGGTAGAACCCCTTTTGTCTCCAGGTAGAACTCTTTTCGGTTCCATGTAGAACCCTCTGTGGAAAGGGTTCTACATTGAACCCAAAACGGTTCAACCTGCAACCTAGGTTGAAAATGGGAAGGTCAAAACAATGAAGTAATTCCATACGGAAGCGTTCTAAAATTCATGTGACCAGCTCCATTGATAACTACTAGCGCCGTTTCTAACTAGCAACGCTTGTCCCATGAATTGCAAAGAGTTATGGGATATTAATCCTCTTGTCTTAACCTGTATATTTTGAACATAGCCTACAACCAAACGGTTCTACCTGCAACCAAAAAGGGTTCTTCAAATGGTTATTCTATGGGGACAGCCGAATAACCTTTTTAGGTTCTAGATAGCACCTTTTCTTAACAGTGTTGACTAAGCTGTTACCTCTATTAAAAAATATGTATTTATTCACACTGTCAATATGCAGTCGTTGTATACTAACATATATTGTTTGGTTTTGTGCCTAAACACATTTTAATAATCATGCATTCTTCCTGTGTCCCCTTGCAGGAGGTTCGGGACAAAGTGCGCGGGCTGTTCTCAAGGCATCTCGCCGAACGACTTGGTCCGGAGGGCAAGGAGCAAAGTGTTTCATCTCAACTGCTTCACCTGCATGATGTGTAACAAACAGCTATCCACGGGAGAGGAGCTCTACATCATAGACGAAAACAAATTTGTCTGCAAAGAAGATTATCTAACCCACAGCAATGGGAAAGACACAAACCTTCTCTCAGGTAGGCCTATACGGCCAAATTGGCTTTATAATTTTGGGCGCATGGATACTAAATTGTGATGGATGTGAGGTATTCCACCCACAGTTTGGTGTTGAATGATCATGCATCAATTCAATGGTTTGAGGAAGAACATGGCCGTTCTCTTGCATCTATTGTAGGCCCTATGCCTAAGCTATTTTATTTTATGGTAAAAACAGAAATAAGGATTTGCGCAATTGCATAGCCTATATTTTCACACAATTGCAAAAGATTTCTTTGGATTTTAGGTCTAAGCCGAAATATCAAATTCTATTTGCATAGATGTTAATTATCGGACTTTGGTTGTATGGCTATTGGAGACCCATACGCCTATTGATTTTATTGTAGGCCCATTTTATGACATTTAATGAATTGGTCGCTGAAAAATAACTGATGGACAAATAGTGTTCATAAAAATAATTTAAATCTGCATAGGTTATTATTTCAGGTAGGCCTATAGTGTAATAAGCCTATATAAATTTGTAAAAAACCCCACATATTCCTCATTATATTGAGGTTATAGGGTTACACATGGACTGTGTGTCTAAGCTTTTTCTGTCCTTTTTCGTTTTTACAGTAACAGCATGTAGCGATCCAAGTTTATCACCGGATTCTCAAGACCAGTTACAGGACGATGTAAAGGACACTGAAATAGCCAATCTGTCGGACAAAGAAACGGGTAGTAATGAGAACGATGGCGAAAACCTTGGCGGTAAACGACGTGGACCGCGAACCACCATCAAAGCAAAGCAACTGGAGACCCTGAAAGCGGCGTTCGCTGCCACCCCCAAACCCACGAGACACATCAGGGAGCAGCTCGCGCAAGAGACGGGGCTGAACATGAGAGTCATTCAGGTAATGGCAATGACAAATGCACTATAATGACATACATGTAATTCCTGATGCAGCTCATGTCATATTGGTATGGGAGTGGATGAGGACCGTATATTTCAGTGGGAACGGGCCGTTGTGAGAGGAGGGGAGTTGGGGGACCCTCACCTTGTGCGCTTTCAGGTTTACGCACTTATTAAAACGTGTGATATAGCAGCTTATATTTTATGGAAAGTATCTCCCTGAGCGCCTGAGAAAAAAAAGAAAAATGGTGGGGGCACGTGGAGTGGGGTCTTGGTTGGCAATTGTTTTTCCATGTTGGGCACGGTGTCAACAGTTCGCCACAGTGAGACCTCATCACAATCACTCCGCTCCTTTCTCATCTGCCTTCCCGCTTAAAGATGGGGTTGCCTAGAAATTGCATGGTCACACTGAATTGAACGAGCGAAAGATTGGCTGCGATCGAGGTTTATTTGGAAAGCGTAATTTATATGGGTATTTTTGATTCTTGGCGTGCAGGATGGGTAAATACGCCAATTGGCCTGAGACTGGTGAGAGCGATGGGTGTCTTGGCAACGCTGGGCCATCACGTTTTGCGACCACATTTAGCCATGCTGTGACCATTTTCAGTCAAGTGTAAACGCAGAAATCTGTTTCAGGAGTCTTAGTATTAATATGATTGTTGTTGTTGTCGTTATTATTATTATTTATTATTATTATTATTATTATTATTATTATTATTATTATTATTACCAGTGGTATTTATTTGACATGTTTAATTTTAACAAATTCCGCAACATAATTCAAAAAAGTAGGCCTATCATTTGGATGTCTTTTTTGTCTTGTGGCATTATTTGTGGCCTATTTTCAAGAGTTTAAAAGTAGGCTACTGAAAATTAGGCTACTGAAGATGCACATCTGATTTAGTTTTTTTTAGTTGCTCTCTGTATCTCATCACCTAAATTCAAAAATAAGCGCACACACATAAGCGCATCCGCACCGTTGAGAGTCTCCAATGATTGGGCTAGTGCTGCGGGGACATGGTAAACTATTAACAAAAGATTGAACCGCAGATCAAGTAAAAAAAAAAAAAGGTTTATGGAGATTAATAAAGTGGCGAAGTTGGATATTTAAGAGCGTCAGGGAAGAGCATAATTAGCAGAAGGAATATATAGATTACGAATTAATAACCTCGCAGAGCCGGTTAATATATCGGTAACAACCCTCCTATTAAGTATTAATTAGATATTTTAAAGGTTCCTGCTGCTGCCCCCTCAGTCGGGGTAAATGGAGGGTTAAAATATCATTAAACTGAGGTTAGATATGTGAGTCTGGAGTGACGATAATTAGTAGTAATCTTGTCCCTGCAATACGACTTCACTCCATCAGGTCACCACGCACCGAACCTGACCACCATGCAGGGCAGCGCGTGCACGGGCACAAACAGGGACCCAGGTTATGCATGGCCTGGGTGTTGCTTTGATGTTGATCACGGATCTATAAACAAAGCAATGATATTATAACGGTAAAGCAGTAATAATGATAAAAGGACATCATAATTAATGCTTATATTGTTTGAATAGTTCTGATATCAAAGTTCGGCTACTTTTGATATAGGCTACTAATCTATAATGATATTTCTACAAAACAAGTTTTTCTATCTGTAGTGAAGTAAAGTGTTTGTTTTTATTTTTATTACTATGCAATTTGGATTCTGCACATTTACATCCTGTGTGCATTCAATTCTTTATCTTAATATATAGAGATTTGTGGTCAAACGTCATTTTGGATACAGAGGCAATCTTTAGTGTGAGCCTCTCTTTGTCTCCAACTCTCCAGAAGTAATTTGTGCACTTAAATTCTTCCAATCCATTTAATTTTCATTAACGTTGCTCTATGCTGACTTGTGTGCTCCGTAGGTATGGTTTCAGAACCGGCGGTCCAAAGAGCGACGCATGAAGCAATTGAGCGCCCTGGGTGCGAGACGGCACGCGTTCTTCCGGAGCCCGAGGAGAATGAGAACACTAGTGGACCGGCTGGAACCCGGGGAATTAATTCCAAACGGTCCCTTCTCTTACTACGGAGGTAAGAAGAGTGATGACACGGCGTGCGTGTCCCAGCGGGTTTATCAGTTTCACATGTTTGGCTGAAATGTCGCATAATTGTATGTGTCCGCCAAGCGCTGTTTCCATTTGTCGTGCTGCCCCAGGACGCCTTTGATGACTATCATGGCTTATCAGATGAGCGCAACACACATAATTGGAATAGGACCTGCACCGAGAGGAGTGCTTTTAAATGTTTGGGTATGGATGGACATTATCTAGAGATGGATTAGTTAGGATGCTGTGCCAAATCTTCACGTGTTAAAAAATGTGATAGATGATTTACAATGGGAGATAATCAACGATTATGCACGATTACACATGTGCCAAAACGCCACAAAAAGGTTTGAAGTGATTCGAAATTGAGTTTGTTAAATTACAATGTTTAAATAACGTGTCTCTTTAAATATTGTCTCAGATTATAAACTTCAATCATCTGACCCATTTGTCCAAACTAGAAAATAAAAAATAAATAAAATAGGCCTAATAAAAATAACAATTACAGTAGAATGGAGAATCAATCTTGATATGGTGTTAATGTAAGCTAAACAGCTGGCAATAACAGTTAATGCAAGAGGCCTAAATATGTCATTAAATATGAATAAATAATCACTAGTACATTATTATTATTGTTCTCTGTATGTCAGGTATATTATGTCAACATTCAAACTGTATTATGTTATCTCACTCACCGAATTTTCTAAAAAATGTTCCTTACAAGATGACATTCACATGCAAGAATGGTGCATTTGTAGGCCTACTGTTTTCCTAGGAAGGTGCTTGAAACATATTTGGTTGTGACATGCATTTTGTGTTTCTTTGAGGAATATTTAGAATGTTGATGCTTGGAGAGGGTAGTTGAATTTGAGAAATGAACTCACAATAAATTGCAAATAATTTAGAGAAATTATTAATATACAAACATGTTTATCTACTCCTTTGGGCAGATTACAGATTTTTCACCTTGTCAACTCGGGGATTCGAACTAGCAACATTTCTGATATTGGCCCAACGCTCTAACCACTAGGCTACCTGCCACCCTTAAAATGTAATAATGTAGACTTTTCTTGATTGTGGTGGAGTGTGTGCTTCCTTATTTCAATTTTCCTAACATGTTTTGTGGATATAAATAGTGTGTGGTGGACTCTTGTCCTGCTGAAATATTTTTTTTCATCTTAGAAGGTAAAATCTCTGATGAAATGGTCCCCATTTTAATTAATTTTGCTGCGGCGTTGTTCTCCCCACCCAATTGCAGTTTTGATTTAAGTGTAATGTCCTTTGACTAATGTGCCACGGCGAGGGTTTCTCCCTATGCAACTTCAGGCTATGTATATTCAATGAATTCCTGAATATTTCTGAGATCATTTTTACACGCCGCATTGTTCCCAGGCTAACCCTGATTTTTTGTCGATCTGCAGATTATCAAAGCGAGTACTACGGTCCAGGAGGGAACTACGACTTCTTTCCTCAGGGGCCTCCATCGTCGCAGGCACAGACCCCCATAGACCTCCCCTTCGTGCCCTCCTCAGGCCCCACGGGCACCCCTCTAGGTGGTATGGACCATCCCCTGCCCGGGCACCACCCCTCCAGTGAGGTGCAGCGCTATTCTGACATCATGTCCCACCACCCTGGGGACTCGCCCAGTCCGGAGCCAGGCATCCCAGGGCCCATGCACAGCATCTCCTCTGAGGTGTACGGCCCCAGCCCACCCTTTACCTCACTGTCCCTCAATGGCAGCGGATACGGCAACCACCTGTCCCACGCACCCTCGGAAATGAACGAGGGCACCGTCTGGTAGCTTTAGAGAGCTGACTGTACCATTGAGAGATTCAATAGGGGAGGACAGGAGAGCGGGCATGGGTAGGGGCAGGGGTAGGGACAGCAGTCAAATCATTTTTTGTCATATTTATTTATTTAATTTCCCCATATGATGTTTTTTGCAGGGGAAACAATATGGCGAAAAACAAAACGTGGACAATGTGGTTGTAAACATTTACCTTGGTATTGTGTTGATGTTTCGATTGCTTCTTTTTCTAAACCCGAATAAGGACTTGGGCAGATAGAAGACTGTGTGTGACTGTTGACCCTGTGGGCCCCTGGCTGCCCCGGGCCCCTGCTCTCCATGGCTGTGACCCTTCCTGACTCCTGTCAGTGGCCTAGCACAGTGACGCCCCTCCAAACAGACGCCACTGGGAAAACAACTATTCTGAAAACAAGTAATATGTCCCAAATCCACAAAAACATCATTAGCTACTGTCAAAGACTCAACAGCTTTACAGAAAAAAGAAGGAAGGGTGGTTGGTCTGAACGCTAACCTGCGCCACTGGCACTAAAAGAAGGCTGAAAGGCATCAGACTCTATTTATGGCACTAGACGTGTCCCTTGTATTTATTCAAAAGCTCCTCAGACCTCTTTGCCTCTCAAGGCTCTGCCATATTGACACTGAAACAACCTTTTTGACACTAAATATGTTTCTGAAGGCCAGGGGAAGTACAGTTTTTTCTCTCCATCTGGACAGTTTCCTTTTTTTGGTAAAAAAATCAATCCACCAAATCTGAAGAAGTTGGTCTTCAAAGGGAAAACAAAAGGCAAAGTTATATTTAAATTCAACAGAACTTGAAATGTTGTTAAATGAAGTCTACCTTCTAAAAATCTTTTAATGGGAGTCTGAAAGGGACTTAGAACAGTCAACTGTTTACGTAATATATTTAATTCAGGAGTTAAAAGTGTCAAACCATGTTTTAGAATCTCTTGATCCAGATAAAATGTTCCAAGCAACCAACCAAACTTTTGTATTGATTTTCTTTATATTGTATGAAGACAAACACGTTTGCTGGGGTTATGGTTCACTGTGCTAGTTTGTACAAGATGTTGTTTACAAAAACTAAAAAACTACAAAAACACACAAGTAGACAGTTGCCAAATAAAAAATAGCACAAATACTGTAAAAGTGCTTTGCACCATCATCTGCAGAATGTGTTGAGACAAAGTGTAAGTGTTAAAAAATGCTAAGGAGTAATTTACTTCTTAATTTTTGTAGTCTGCTGAAAAACATTCATAACGTTGTTAATATAACATACTTAGACAGGTTTTATTTTTGTGTCTTCAAAGGAAAATCCAAACTATTAAATTAATGGTCGAATATGCAGCTAGCGGCTTCTACTTTCTTTAAATATCGAGCCCTCATGGTATGTCTGTTACTGTTCTAATAAACCTAAGCTTATGTGACCTCCAGTGCATTTTAGACCATTCACTGTATAAATACAACATGTTGAAAACAATTGTGAGTTTTTAATAAAACTAGAAAATATACAATTTGAATGATAACACATTTACTTTGGACAGATCATCTCTTACCTTAGCTACATTTAATATATTTTATATTTCAAAATTATAAAAGTGTGCGTTATTTCTCTTATATGCTCTTTTCAATTTAGTATGAAGGAACTGTTTATGTATGTCTTTACTGAAGTCAACTGAACAGGTTTAGGATAATAACCACTGCAGTATAGTATTTACTAAATGCAAGCAGTTTGATCTGATTTGCACATCCATACAGAGAATGGAATTGTCAACGATTGTTTTTGCTACGCACACACACGCACGCACGCACGCACACACACACACACTCACTCACACACACGCAAGCTCACTCACTCACACACACACACACACACACACACACACACACACACACACACACACACACACACACACACACACACACACACACACACACACACACACACACTCACGCACGCACGCACGCTCGCACGCACGCACGCAAGCACGCACGCTCACTCACACACACACACACACACACACACACACACACACACACACACACACACACACACACACACACACACACACACACACACACACACACACACACACACACACACACACACACACACACACACACACACACACACACACACACACACACACACACACACACACACACACACACACACACACACACACACACACACACACACACACACACACACACACACACAGTAATAACTACATAATAACTGGATGCTGTGTTGACTAGCTCTGTAGTCACACCATAACAGTAATGCCATGCAATGTGTTGCTATATACTGTATGGCAGTGGTCGTCACACACCAATCTGAAGGGACATTTTCTCCAGTATCACAGCAGAGCATGAAACATTTTGGTTGCAATTTTACTTCTCTCTCTGTTTATAAGAACAATTCATATGTAGAATTCTGCAGGGATTCGAATAACAAGGAAATCTTGCTGACTTGAGTTTCCCCAGTAATAGAAATGGTTGGCAGCGTAACAGCAGCCAACACAAGGGGGAGTTCTTCAGTAATTCCACAGAATTAATTCATAAATTATGCTGACATCGCTTCTTTTCCCACAGTCCTGGCAATGGTTTTGACCTCTTGGAAGTAATTCCATTTCTTGAGGTCGTGGAAGGACTGTGACTATGAAGAAAGTATGAATCTGGGTCTCTTGGTTATTGTAGTTTTAGTATTCCTACCTCATGGGAAGGGAAAGGGGATTCCTAGTCAGTTGCACAACTAAATGCATTAAACCAAAATGTGTCTTCATAATTTAACCCAACCCATCTGAATCAGAGAGGTGCAAGGAGCTGCTTTAATCAACATCCACAGCACCCAGGAAGCAGTTGTTGTTGGGGGTTAACTGCCTTGCTCAAGAGAGAACAGAAGATTTTTCCACCTTGACCGGCTCGGGGATTAGAACCAGTGACCTTTCAGTTACTGGCCCAACACTCTTAACCGCTAGGCTACCTGCTGTTATGGGGGGCTTCTAGTCCTTATGTAGACCACATATAAACAAACAAACAAACAAACATAAACAAACAAACATCAACAAACAAACAATAAACAAAGTGAAACAAAACAACTTAAAACAAGTACTGGAAGTGCAACATTCACAAACTTCTGATTTATTTCAGTGTATAAAACATAATGACCAAAGGAATGAAATGCATTGAAATGATCCGGTGTTAAAATTATTCATAGGTGCGGGTGGTGTGGCGGTGGGTATAGGATTGTGGGATGTATCCAGGGGAAGAGGCCTTTATCTCTGGGAACCTGTATGGCTGCCTGCTAGCCTGAACGCTGCCTGACTGCCTGCCGCCCTGCTAGCCCCCTGGCCACTGGACCATAATCCACCATGAATGAATCATGGTCCTGAGAGTTAACCAGGCCTGGGGGGCCAAGGGCTTGGGGCCGGTGTATGTGTGTGTTTGTGTGTGTGAGTATGGGGGATAGTCCTATCCTGAGCCCCAAGGCTTAGTCCCAAACTAACGCTATGCACTGCCACCCACCCTGGGGCCAAGGCTCTTTAAATTCAAATATCCTATTGATCATGCATCGGATATTGGTTCAAACTGACCTTGTAGTCACATTAAAATAAATGCATCCTTAACTGTATTGAAGGATTTTAAATTGCGCTTTGAATTCCTGAACGAGGGGATTTGAATTTAGCTCACAGCCTCTAGGGCTTGGGTTAGGAAGGGAGGAAAGCAGAGTGGCCGGGGTGTACATGATGGTTTACAGTAGTGCAGGGCCAGGATGGATCAACCAAAGAGGATATGCCCCAGCAGACAGATGCCACAATAGTTCTGCACTGCAGCCAAACTGAAAGGTTTTTACAGCTCTGCTCCATATGAGTAACATTTGGCTTGTGCTTTTAATGCAGAGTGGCTCGGCTGGAAGTGCACTCTCCTCTGAGTGGAGTGGGTAAGCAAACAAACACATGGCATGGCACGTCTTCATTTTCTGCCTCAAATAAATGACATGTCTCAGAACGGATTCCGAACCAAACCAGAATACTAATCAATGGAACAGGCCGGTTGAGCAGACAGAGTTTCTTAGTTGTGTATACATATTGAGCTGCTAGGCCGGGGTGATATCCAGCCATGCAGCTGCCTGGCAGGCTACTGCTGCTTTCTGCTGACTGGCAGGGCAGGCAAGCAGGCTGCTGCTTGTGGTTCTCAACTACAGATGTAGGATCTTCATTTGATAACTTTTGTTGCTGAGAATTTTCCTGCACCACAGGAAATGAAGACTAGCGTCGTGATTTACATACATTCACTGAAAACTGACACTAACACACGGTTCTATTAACAATATTGCACTTTTCACGTAGACTACTTTTGGCCAGCTAATAGCCTAACCACAGATCAAGCAATATTATGGACTAAACGTTAAAATCCTGTTACTGCAGAATTATTTTGCTGTGACAACATAGGTCAAATTAAGATCTTACATCTGTACTGAGAACTAGCTAACTGACTGCATTCATATCTACACAGTAACTGCAGTAACATCATTTGATAGACCCAATGAAGCCTGTACTGGATTCTGATGATCTTCTGAAGTCACATCTCTCGCTCAAGGACCACTGATGTAGATACAGCTAAGGCAACTATAATGTAACTTTTTTAATGGATACCAGTACTCCAATACTCACCAGTACTCATGACCTGTGATAGGTAAAATGATGGGATAGGTGTCATCACTTTGATCTACCAAGAAGACTTTAATACTCGTGGTCAGGAAAGAGGGAAATGAAAAAGGAACCATTGATGTAACCTGTAAAAGCTACAGCGTAAAGCAAAGATCCAATCCTAGCAGATGCTTCTAAAAGTGGAGGATATAGTCATTGGTTTCACCCTGGGGTTGTCCTGATGGCACAGTATGTTAGCGTGGGGTTGTTCTGATTAACACAGAGCATGGACTGTATCTGCACCTTCTGACAGACTAGAAGAGAGATTCATTTGTCATTCAGCACTTGACTGCTGTGTCGTGGCCAGGGGCAAGGGTTCCCTCGATGAGTTGGCGGTTTCATTGTACTGTGCAAGTAACATTTCCAATACAGTTTTTTTCGATTGCTAACAAGCATTCTTCAACACTGCGGACACGTGCAAAACTCAAAATACAGTTATCACAACAACACTATGTGGCAACCTGTGGATCATTTGTCATTGCTTTGACACAAAATGCCTTCAATGACAACATCTTTCAAATTACATAAATACTTGTCTCACAAAAACACATTTACCAACAAAACTCTATGTATCTACAGACCATTTTGCAAATGTTAAGATCCCCTTATCAAAACTGTTAAACTCAAGTTCAAAAGCTACTGAAAATTGAATTAGACTGCAATTTTTTACATTGCTACAGTAAAAGCAAAATAGAAAATCAAAAAAAATTCAAGAGAGAGTGTTGGCAGACAATAATACATTTCAAAATGTTGAAAGTGTAAGCACGACAACCATTGCTAGAGTCTTGACAAAGCATCATATCAGCATGAAGCAGGTGTACACTGTTCCCTTTGAGAGGAACTCTGATCGAGGTACCAATATGTCCAGGTAAGATGTCTATATCCTTTAATAGAGTACTGTTTTTACTGTAAACAAAACTCACCAGAGCACTGCACACTCAGCAGTGATTTCAGTTACAGTATACTGTAATGTAAACTACTGTTATAGAATAACTGTTATGTTGCCCTGTGGATTTACAATATTTTAGAGTGTCATGGAGCTTGAAGTCAGGCCAACACCCCACATGTTCGTCTTTGTGATTGAGGCTGCTTTTAACATGGCCAAAACACGCCGACGTGGAAGTAATGTGATTGGGAAAAGAGCAACAGTGAATGTCCCGGGCCAGAGGGGTGCCAACATCACAATGTGTGCCGCAATATCCTCTGAAGGATTGCTGTTACATAAACCACTAATTGGGCCATACAACACAGAGTGCCTCATTTCATTCATGGATGACCTTCATGGAAGGCTTTTGCCAGGTGAAGAAAGAGGGCAAGTCAGAAGAAATATGGAAACCTTGGGGATTGTATGGGACAATGTGGCATTTCACCACTCCCATGCAGTCACAGAGTGGTTTGCAGCCCATCCCGGGATGGTGTCACTTTTCCTCCCCCCTTTCTCTCCCTTCCTCAACCCCATAGAATACTTATTTTCCTCATGGAGGTGGAAAGTTTATGACCACCATCCACATGATCAAATGTCACTCTTGGATGCAATGAATGCAGGATGCCTGGATATCTCTGCAGAAGATTGCCAGGGATGGATCAGGCATGCAAAGAGATTCTTTCACAGGTGTATTGGGCAAGAGGCCATACGGTGTGATGTGGATGAGAACTTGTGGCCCAATGCAGCAGACAGGGTTGACTAGCATTGTTATATATCTGTTTCATTTGAACAATATGCTATGCATATTCATAGTGTGTATACCCTTTGTTTGTTTAACAGTACAGGAATGATTTATTTTTGTGTATTTTGGAATTACTCTGCAAAAAGCAAAATACAGTAATTTGCAAAAATACAGTAAATTATATTGAAGCATATTGCAGCCTTTTTGCTTTATTTCTTTACATAACTTGCAGGACATTCTATACAGTACAGGTTTGCCACTCTTCATTTGTAAAAATGACTGTTGGTTCATCTAAAAAATATGATATTAAAGACAAATTGACACATTTTCAAGTGGTAGCAGTTTTTAGAGTTTTGTAGGTCATGATACTATGAATGACAAAGTGTGCATGTCGTGAGAGACTGTTGGTTTCATTTGGTAGAAAGATTTTCTTTTGAGACATGTAGGATGTGCATTGCCAAGTTGCATGTTGTTTTGATAACTGTATTTACAGTTTTGCACATGTATCCACAGTATTTAACAATGTAATACAGTGAAGTTCTCCCCCTTCAGTCATATTTGAGAACATCACATGAATATAGGCCTACACAGAACAACACCCCCAGCAGTCTGGCAAATAACATACTGTAGATGTATAGTGATGGGATTGTGTTACAGTTTTTTACGATTGCTTACACACTAAAATTAAACTTTTCCCACAATTAGCAAAACCTTACACTCAAGGAGCAAAACACAAGGCTAGATTTGCACAACTGTAAGCACATTGTCAGCTTCACACTATTTGCAAAACATTACACACAGTGATTTGCAAAACACTAAACACACTTGTATACATCAGACACAGAAGTATATCATGATGTCACTTCCTTGCAATTTCAAAGCACTGACTGTCAAATTACCACACCTATGAGCCAATCTGTTAAACACAGCCATCAGGTGCACAAACACATGATTGCTAAATTGTAGACACACCAATCAGGTTTAAGCACTATAAAAATGCAGCAGGTAGGTTCACCTGCCTTCAACCAAAATGGAAGGAGTCAGAAGAAGAGTGAGGGTGAGAGGAGGAGTACACAGAGGAGGAGAAGGAGGTAGAGGAAGAGGCAGAGGCCGAGCCAGAGGTTGAGGAAGACCTGAAGCAGGAGGAGAACGTGAACAAAGAAGAAGAGGACCAAACTTATCAAATTACATTTGTGCAACACTAGTGGACCATGTTGTGAACCATGGATTGACGCTGAGGGAGGTTGGACTGAGAGTTCAGCCAAATCTTAGCAGATATACAGTGGCATTTGTCATAAGGACTTTTCAACAGGAAAACAGGTAAAAGAAGATCTGTCTACAGTTACAGTAATCAGCCGCTTATTGTATGCACCATATCAGCACTTGTGATACCCCTTCCTGTGACATTGTACAGTAAGTTACATGTATTATTCTCTACATAGGATTGAGGGTCGGGAACAACAAGGAGGAAGGGGGCCCATATTCACGCAAGAACAAGAGACAGAGATAATAAACATGGTTTTGGCCAATAATGCAATCAGGCTCAGAGAACAACAAGCCAACATTATCAGTGACCATGCCATTTTCAATAATGTCCATCAGGTCTCTCAGTCAACACTGGCACGCATCCTGAAAAGACATCAGGTTCAAATGAAACAACTTTATCGAGTGCCTTTTAAGTGGAATTCAGAGAGGGTCAAACGTCTGCGGCATGAGTATGTGGAGATTTGTATTGTTCACTTTAGCACTGTGATGTTGCATACTGCACACATGACTTTTGTACATTGACTGTATACTAGACCTATCCTGAACTACACAATCTTGTCTTTCACTGTATTTCAGAGAGTTTTGCAGATGGATGCTGAGGAAATCCTGCATGAATTCATATATATTGATGAGCCAGGGTTCAACCTCACAAAAGCAAGAAGGAGAGGCAGAAATATCATTGGCCACAGGGCTATAATCAATGTCCCAGGGCAACGTGGGGGTAACATCACCCTTTGCGCTGCCATTTCACAGCATGGGGTTCTCCTCCGTCATGCCAAAATGGGCCCTTACAACACACCTCACATTCTCACATTTTTGGACCGATTGCCCCACATCGTCACAGCAGGTAATGAAATGCACCAGATGCAATACACTGTCATCTGGGACAATGTGTCATTCCACCGCTCTGCTTTGGTCCAGAACTGGTTTCAACACCATCCACAGTTGACAGTACTATACCTTCCACCATACTCTCCGTTTCTAAACCCTATCGAATAGTTTTTCTCTGCATGGCGGTGGAAGGTTTACGATCTCCAGCCCCAGGCTCAGGTACCCCTCATTCAGGCCATGGAGGACGCCTGTGACCAAGTCGACGCCGCAGCTGTGCAAGGATGGATTCGACATTCAAGACGGTTCTTCCCGCATTGTCTTGCTAATGAGGATATTGCTTGTGATGTTGATGAAATTCTCTGGCCAGATCCAGCTAGGCGAAGAGATAATGTATAGTATGTTTACTGTAGTATCTTCTGTACAATATTGTCAGCTGCCTCTGATTGGGAACCACACCGGCCAACATAGATCTACACATAATTGAAACCCAACATTGAAATTACACCACATAGAACATACACACCCTGACTCAACCTATACGAGTCAGGGCGTGACAGTACCCCCCCCCAAAGGTGCGGACTCCGACCGCACAAAATAAACATAACAGGGTAGGGGCCGGGTGGGCATTCCACCTCGGAGGCGGATCCGGCTCAGGGCGTGACGACCACTTACTCTCCGCCTCCCTGTTGCGCCCCTGGTCTGGTCTGGACCTCGGCGCGCTGCTTCCCCTCTCCTTCCTCCCACGAAGTACCAAGCCCTGTCTGGACCCTGGTGTGGGAGACCCCGAACCTGGAGAGGGGCTGACGTCTGGGTCTGGACTGGAGCCGCTGACCGGAGCTGGACAGGGCACCGGTGGAGCGGACTGCACAGGCTCCGGACTGGAGCCGCTGACCGGAGCTGGACTAGGCACCGGTGGAGCGGACTGCTCTGGCTCCGGAGTGGAGCCGCTGACCGGATCTGGGCTAGACCCCGGTGGAGCGGACTGCTCTGGCTCCGGAGTGGAGCAGCTGACCGGAGCTGGATCAGGCAGCGGTGGAGCGGACTGCTCTGGCTCCGGAGTGGAGCCGCTGACCGGAGCTGGACTGGACCCCGGTGAAGCGGATTGCTCTGGCTCCGGAGTGGAGCAGCTGACCAGAGCTGAACTGGGCACCGGTGGAGCGGACTGCTCTGGCTCCGGAGTGGAGCAGCTGACCGGTGCCGGACCAGGCACCGGTGGAACATGGGCCGTGCCGGACTAGCCACACGCACCACTGGCTTGGTGCGGGGAGCAGGAACGGGCCGGACCGGGCTGGCGACGCGCACCACTGGCTTGGTGCGGGGAGCAGGTACGGGCCGTACCGGACTGGCGACGCGCACCACTGGCCTGGTGCGGGGAGCAGGAACAGGCCGGGCCGGGCTGGCGACGCGCACCACTGGCTTGGTGCGAGGGGCAGGAACAGGCCGGACCGGGCTGGCGACGTGCACCACTGGCTTGGTGCGAGGGACAGGAACGGGTCGGGCCGTACTGGGAACACGCACCACTGGCTTAGTGCGGGAAGCAGGAACGGGCCGGACCGGACTGGCGACACGCACCACTTTCTTGGTGCGAGGAGCGGGACTGGGTTCCTTTATTAACCCCCGCTCCTTCTGCTGCCTAACCAGCTCCTCTCGACGTGCCTCTACACTTTCCTTCTCCCTTTTAGCCTCCTGTAGCACCTCCCTCTGACCGAATAACTCCTGCTCCCTCTGAACCAATAGCACCCGTAACATGGTGGCCTCCTAACCTGCAGATCCGCCCTTTAACGGCCTCCTGCTGCCTCGTCATCCACCCTGTGTGCCCCCCCCAAAATGTTTTATTGGGGTTGCCTCTCGGGTCTCCGTCGTCGGCACGGTTGGCGACGTTTCACCTCTCCTGCCTGGGCATCTACCTTCGCCCATGGCCCTTTCCCCGCAAATATCTCCTCCCATGACCACCATTTTCCCACCTGTGACATGGCTATTCGCTCTTCCTGGGCACGCTGCTTGGTCCTCGTTTGGTGGGATCTTCTGTCACGGTCGTTGATGAACGGGTCAGACCAAGGCGCAGCGTGATATGCATACATGTTTATTAAATATTAAACACAACGACAAAATAACAAACAAAACGAAACGTGAAGTCCAAGGCAGCACAACACAACATACCTTAACACGGAACAAGATCCCACAACCCACTAGTGCCAATAGGCTGCCTAAGTATGGTCCCCAATCAGAGACAACGAGCTACAGCTGCCTCTGATTGGGAACCACACCGGCCAACATAGATCTACACATAATTGAAACCCAACATAGAAATACACCACATAGAACATACACACCCTGACTCAACCTATACGAGTCCCCAGAGTCAGGGCGTGACAGTATTTTACGTTTGTTCTGTTGTTTGCTGAGCTAACAGTGTTATGCACACTACTGTAGTAGCATGAAAACTGGGACATGTTTTGTTGTGATTGTCCATGTTGACATGTTGACTGATTTGGGTATATGGAGAGAAATAAATGTTATTTTCCTCAGTCTGCAGCATTGGTCTTGTGTAGTGTTTGTATAGTTGCACTTTCTCTGTGTACTTCATTTACAGTACTCTAATCACTGAGAATTAGACTTGCTAAAAGTGTTTTAGGTTAGCAACAGCAGTGTGTAACTGGTTCAAAAAGATTGAAGTCATATGAAATGTGTGTGTTTCGTATGGTAACAAAATATTGTTTTTATGAAGTCTTGTATAGTTTTGACAAAAGTGTTCCATTTTGCAAATGATCTGAAGTGTTGTGCTACTTTGGTGTAGGGTTGTGCTAATTGTGTGTAGTGTTTTGACAAACCGGGCCCTGTTTTCAAAATTGTTCTTAAACAATTGAAAAAAACTGTAATGAGAATTGCATTGTCTTTATTTTATTTTTTCCCAGTATGAGTAAATATTTATTGAAATAAATACCTGTAAGTAATCTAAGTATTAATATTTTTCATCGTTCTATGTTCATATTAAGTCAGTAGACTTGGTTGAGCTTTTCAGCAATATAAAATATCCGCTCCAACATTATCAGAGTGCATTCCAGTTTTTTTCAATTGCTTAAGCACAATTTTGAAAACAGGGCCCGGTTTTTCAAACCCCTTCACACAATTAGCACAACACTACACCAAAGTAGCACAACACCTCAGATCATTTTCAAAATGGAACACTTTTGTCAAAACTATACAATGTCTTATAAAAACCTTGTTTTGTTGTCATAACATAAACCCAACCATCATATGGTCTGATTCTGTTTGAATCAGTTAAACACTCCTGTATTCAACTTAAAACACTTTTAGCATTTACACAGAGAAAGTGTAAAAATAAATTCACCAACACCACATGACACCAATTGTGCAGACTAATGAAAATATTTATTTATTTTCATATACTCAAGTCAGTCAATACTGAACATTTCAACAAAACATTCATAAAACATTTTCCAGTTTTCATACAGTATTACTGAACGTACCATTGTACTGTAAGCTTACAGTAATACTGTAACATAAATTACATATCCAGTTCAGTACCGAATAAAAAAGAAAAATAACTTAGCTGGATCTGGCCACAGGGCCTCATCAACATCACAGGCTATATTTTCATTTGCAAGGCAACGTGGGAAGAATCTTTTGCAGTGACGAATCCACCCTTGTATGGATGCTGCTTCAATTTGATCACATGCTTCCACCATAGCTTGAATGAGGGCCATCTGGACATAGGGCTGGAGATCATAAACCTTCCACCGCCATGCTGAGAAGAACTCCTCGATGGGGTTTAGGAAGGGGGAGTATGGTGGAAGGTATTGAACTGTAAATTGTGGGTGTTGATGAAACCAGACGACAATGTATTGCATCTGGTCCCTTTGGTTTGCTGCTGTGATAATATTGTGTAATCTGTCTAAAAATGTAAGAATGTGGTCAGTGTTGTAAGGACCCAAGTTGGCATGGCGGTGGAGGACCCCATTCTGTGTAATGGCAGCACAAAGGGTAATGTTACCCCCACGTTGCCCTGGTAATAATAATAATAATAATAATATGCCATTTAGCAGACGCTTTTATCCAAAGCGACTTACAGTCATGCGTGCATACATTTTTGTGTATGGGTGGTCCCGGGGATCGAACCCACTACCTTGGCGTTACAAGCGCCGTGCTCTACCAGCTGAGCTACATCATTGGCCAATGATGTTTCTTCCCCTTCTTCTCACAGTTGTCAGGTTAAATCCAGCCTCATCAATGTATATAAACTCATGTGGGACTTCCTCCGCATCCATTTGCAAAACTCTCTGAAACACAGCAAAAGATCACATTGTGTAGATCAATTTACTGTAGGTCTGCTATACATTAAAATTACATGTACAGTAAAAAGGTTATGTGTGCAGTACACAATACTACAGTCAGTGAACAAAACGTACTACCACATATTCACACCGCAGGCCTTTCACCCTGTCTGAATTTCTTTCAAATGGCACTTTATACAGTTGTTTCATCAGAACTTGATGTTTTTTAAGGATACGGGCTATTGTTGACAGAGAGACCTGTTGGACATTATTGAAAATTCGGTGATCATTGACAATATGGGCTTGAATTTCTCTAAGTCTGATTGAATTATTGGCCAAAACAAGGTTTATGATCTCTCTCTCTTGCTCCTGTGTGAATATGGGGCCCCTCCCTCCTTGGTGTTCTCGACGTTCAATCCTATGTTGGCCAAACAAAATACATGTACCTTACTGTAAAATGATACAGGAATAGATACCAAAACTGTTGATATAGTACATGCAGTAACCTATGGATTTTCTGTTGACAGAAGATACGTTTCTCACCTGTGCTCTTGACGAAATGTCCGAACTATTGATGCCACCGCGTAACTGCTTAGGTTGTACTCTCAGTCCAGCCTCCCTCAGTGTTAGTCCGTGGTTTATTACATGGTCCACAATTGTAGCACAAATTTCATTACACAGATTTGGTTGTCTTCTTCTTTGTGCATGTCCTACCCCTCCTCCAGGTCTTCCTCTTCCTCTTCCTCTTCCTCTTCCTCTTCCTCTTCCTCTGACACCGTCCATTTTTTTTTGAAGACAGTTGAACTTACCTGTTGCTTTTTTATAGTGCTTAAACCTGATTGGTTTGTCTACAATTAAGCACCAGTGTGTGCACACCTGGTGGCTGTGTTTAACCAATTGGTTCATGGGTGTGTTCATTTGAAAGCCTTTGCTTTGAAATTGCAAGGAAATGACATCATGATACATTTCTGTGTCAAATGCATACAAGTGTGTTTAGTGTTTTGCAAATCACTGTGTGTAATGTTTTGCAAAAAGTGTGAAGCTGACAATGTGCTTACAGTTGTGCAAATCTAGGCCGGTGTTTTGCTCCTTGAGTGTAATCTTTTGCTAATTGTGGGAAAGTTTTAATTTGAGTGTGTAAGCAATTGAAAAAAACTGTAATTGAACCAGCTAAGCACAGCTACAGAATGCCCTTATCACCCAGTGACTGCTGCTTGGTAATGTGAGCTCCAGGTGTTTGTTGCCATGTTACTGTACAAAGGCACATGGCAACACAGCGTGCTTAATTAAAGCAATCCCTGATTATCCAAAGAGGGAAATACCTGGATTAGAGAGAGATTTGCAACTCAAACCTGAGACATTGCTAATCAATTTAAAGCCATTAGACAATTAATTTACTTTCGTGAGTACTGTGGATATTGCATGCACTAATCTGGCCCGTAGTTGTAACTCTGTGTACTGATGAGTATTGAACATACGGTGTACAAGGTTGACTGGAATGGGTGTGAGCACTAAGCATGTATGATGAGAGGGAATAAACTAGACCAACACTGTTTCCTGTTCGATACCTGTATGTGTGTGTGTGTGTGTAGTTGTTTGTGTGTGTGGTTGTGTGTGTGTGTGGTTGTGTGTGTGTGTGTGTGTGTGTGTGTGTGGTTGTGTGTGTGTGTGTGTGTGTGTGTGGTTGTGTGTATGTGTGTGTGTGTGTGTGCGTGGAAACAAGGGGATGTTCATTTAAATTTGCTGAATGACAGCTTTCAGAATATTTTGGCTAAAAATAGACAATATTTGTACATCAAATCACTAAATAATCCCTAACCAATAAATACATTCTTTATTTTAGGTATCTGAAAGCATCCACTTAGATTTGCTTCTGCTAGCGGAAACAGTTCTTCCAATTGTAACGTTAACTCCTAGCAGTCTTGGGGAATGTGCTCTTTGCTCAACACAGCGACACATTGTCCTTTACCCTAGAAAAATCTGACAGAATATTTTGCCCTTTTTTAAACATTAATTCCAATTAAAGCAGGCTTGTGCAGGTGCAGCCAAGCAGCTCTGTTATTCAATTCTATTAGAATGCATAGAGCAGCGGCATGCAACCATGTAGTTAACAGGAATTAAAACCATAGGCAAGATGACGGATTACACAGAAAATTGTGTGTGTGTGTGTTTGCGCCTGTGTATTGTGGCATGTATCTACTGTTTGTCAGTATTTATGTTATGTGCAAATGAATAATACATAAAGTCAATATAGTCTAAACACAAAATATATCAATAGGGGCATTCTTGTACCATGTCTTTGAATGCACTTGTCATTTCACAACGTTCCACAGCTGCAATCAAGTGTGATGTATGTTAATAGGTTTTAGAGGAGTAGATGGAGCTGTATGATTCTACTTGTGCTGCAGAGGAGGCTGGTGGGAGGAGCGGCTCATTGTAATGGCTGGGATAGAATAAAAGGAACAGTCAAACGTGGTTTCCCTATGTTTGATACCGTTTCATTAATTCCATTCCAGCCATGACAATGAACCTGTCCTCTTACAGCTCCTCCGACATGCTCTGTTGATGGGAACATGACAGTTGGCTGTCATTAATCATAGTAGCTGTAGAAGACCTGAATAGCAGATCCTTATGGTGATCTTCTATTTAAACATATTTTGTCATTTTTATTGATAGATAAAACCATGAATAAGTGATTCAGAGATAGAGGAGAGGGACATAGAATGGAAAGTGGCACAGTCAGGGTTTGAATCCATGCCTCCAGGAGCAGTGTGTGGTTTGGGGCAGCAGCCCTACCTACCACTAGACCAGAACCCAGCACTCCTTATGCTGTTCTAAAGTATAGTTTGAGCATTTAAGATATAATCAGCATTGTTATACTAGGCTCAAATGTCTACAAGCATTAATACTGTATATAGGCCTCTGTAGATGGTTTGTAGACTGGCAGTAAGTTGGATAACAACATGCGTAGTGTGTGCAATGAGTGGGTGTGGCAGCATTGGATTCTACTGGTGTCTCTAGACTCT
This sequence comes from Coregonus clupeaformis, assembly GCF_020615455.1. NCBI lineage: Eukaryota > Metazoa > Chordata > Actinopteri > Salmoniformes > Salmonidae > Coregonus > Coregonus clupeaformis. The sequence continues at coordinate 1,324,366 of NC_059196.1, forward strand.
ACATCGGTAAAATGAGACCGTCCTGACACACCCCTTCTCAGCTCCAGCAGCACCTTTACAGAGTGGACTAGCCAGGCAGTTAATTAGAAAGAAAAGCTGGAAATAATTCACTAGACTCCAATTCCTCTAATTTTTTTTTACCACTTCTGCCAAACTTTATAATGGAAAAGATTGGCTTCCAGAATTACTGTACAATCATTAAAGTTCAAGTCAGGGGGAGGCCTGTAAGATGAATGGGAGCAATATTCCTCACCGTCGCTGGAATCTTTCTGTGTGCGGTGAAGGGTCTGGTGGTGGTCTGGAGTCTTTCTGTGTGCGGTGGAGGGTCTGTTGGTGGTCTGGAGTCTTTCTGTGTGTGGTGGAGGGTCTGTTGGTGGTCTGGAGTCTTTCTGTCTGTGGTGGAGGGTCTGTTGGTGGTCTGTAGTCTTTCTGTGTGCAGTGGAGGGTCTGTTGGTGGTCTGGAGTCTTTCTGTGTGTGATGGAGGGTCTGTTTGTGGTCTGGAGTCTTTCTGTGTGCGGTGGAGGGTCTGTTGGTGGTCTGGAGTCTTTCTGTATCTTGTGGAGGGTATGTTGGTGGTCTGGAGTCTTTCTGTATCTTGTGGAGGGTATGTTGGTGGTCTGGAGTCTGTCTAGGGGGTTTGGCCCTACATTCACTGACTAGTCTAAACATGGGGTGGTAAAAACCTTGTTCTGGAGAGTGGGTGTGTAGGCTTTTGTTCAAGACCTGCTGGAGCAGGGCAGGATAAAAGCTTTCACACCCAATAGCTTGATGACGTTCCTTAGGTCATCACACTGTGGAGCTGTCTGCCATTCCGCCAATGGGCATCATAGAGTTAACCATGGCTGGCTGGCGTTATGGAGAGATACTTTCATCCAAGATGGCGCAGCAGTGTGGTCGTTTATTCTGTTGTGTCCTCGTGTAAATAGCCTGTTTTTTTTTTTTTTTTTTTTGTCTTTTCTTCGTATATATTTCTCTATCTCACTTTCCATCCTTTAACTAAATATACTTTCCTGCAACCCGCCTCACCCAATGTGGAACGGATTCTATTATTTCTTTATTTTTATCAAGAACCTACGGCTGAAACTAGCCAGCTAGCCAGCTAACTAGCTACTTGCTATTAGCCACCGTTAGCTGTCTTCACCACTGTCTGTGGCCTGCACTACCTGCCAGCACTAGCCTGGACAATTATCGGCCAGTCTGCACAGCATGCCATCTTCCCAGAGCAAATCGGATTTTCTGCCGGAATCACTGAATCACTGGACCTTAACACCGGATCATCGCAACTAGCTAGCTGCAACCGAATGGCTGTTGTTGGCTAATTCACCACTGTCCCGATGCACCAGTTAGCCTTGAGCTAGCCTCGAGCCAGGCCCATCTCCCGGCTATCTACCTCTCTGTCAACCGGACGGGACTTCCTAGTGTCGACACGGAGCCCTGCCGATCCATCACGACTGGTCTGCCGACGTAATCGTCGGATGTGGTTTCAACAGGATTCCCGTTGCGACGACCACGAAGATCCATCTGGTAGCCCCGGCCCGCTAGCACGCGCAATCAACAGCCGTGCCTCCTGCTCGCCTGTGCTGTAGCAGCCTACGAACTGCTCCCGGACTTACCTATTGCTGTTCACTGGACCTTATGATCACTCAGCTACACAGCTGATGCCTGCTGGACTGTTCCTTTACACGGTATCCTATCCTGTTTATCTGTTTCTCAGCCCAAACTTTCGTCGCCATTACCAGTTGTTGTCTTAGCCCTCTCGAATAACACCTGTGATTGCGTTATGCCTCTCTCCTATGTCAATATGCCTAGCCTATTGCTGTTTGGGCTAGTTCTTATTGTACTATTTCACTGTAGAGCCCCCAGTCCCGCTCAACCACTCTCAGAGAGCTCCTTTGTCCCACCCCCCATACACGCGGAGACCAGCTCAATCGGTACCTCCAGTGATGCTACCTCTTTCATCGTTACCCAATGCTTAGGTGTACCTCCACTGTACTCATATCCTTCCATATCCTTGTCTGTACATAATACCCTGAATCTATTCTACAACACCCGGTAATCTGCCCCTTTTATTCTCTGTACCCAACGCACTAGAAGACCAGTTCTTAAAGCCTGTAGCCATATCCTTATTCTATTCCTCCTCTGTTCCTCTGGTGATGTAGAGGTTAACCCAGGCCCTGTAGCCCCCAGTATCACTCCTACTCCCCAGGCGCTATCATTTGTTGACTTCTGTAACCGTAAAAGCCTTGGTTTCTTGCATGTCAACATCAGAAGCCTCAACCCCAAGTTTGAGTTATTCACTGCGTTAGCACACTCTGCCAACCCTGATGTTCTAGCAGTGTCTGAATCCTGACTTAGGAAAATTCAGACATTTCCATCCCAAATCACAACATTTTCCTTCTAGATAGAACTGCCAAAGGGGGCGGAGTTGCAATCTACTGTAGAGATAGCCTGCAGAGCTCTATCATACTATCCAAGTCTGTGCCCAAACAGTTTGAACTTCTACTTCTAAAAATCCACCTATCCAGAAATAAGTTTCTCACTGTTGCCGCTTGCTACAGACCCCCTCAGCCCCCAGTTGTGCCCTGGACACCATATGTGAATTGCTTGCCCCCCATCTATCCTCAGAGTTCGTACTGCTTGGTGACCTAAACTGGGATAACACTGCTTAACACCTCAGCCGTCCTACAATCTAAACTAGATGCCCTCAATCTCACACAAATTATCATCCTGACTAATTTACCCTCTAAATACACCTCCGCTGTCTTCAACCAGGATCTCAGCGATCACTGCCTCATTGCCTGTGTCCGTAATGGGTCCGCGGTCAAACGACCACCACTCATCACTGTCAAATGCTCCCTAAAACACTTCAGCGAGCAGGCCTTTCTAATTGACCTGGCCCGGGTATCCTGGATGGATATTGACCTCATTCCGCCAGTAGAGGATGCCTGGATGTTCTTCAAAAGTGCTTTCCTCTCCATCTTAAATAAGCATGTCCCATTCAAAAAATTCAGAACTAAGAACAGATATAGCCCCTGGTTCACCCCAGACTTGACTGCCCTTGACCAGCACAAAAACATCCTGTGGCGTACTGCATTAGCATAGAACAGCCCCTGCGATATTCAACTTTTCAGGGAAGTCAGGAACCAATATACACAATCAGTTAGGAAAGCAAAGGCTAGCTTTTTCAAACAGAAATGTGCATCCTGTAGCCAAAACGTTTTAGGACACTGTAAAGTCCATGGAGAATAAGAGCACCTCCTCCCAGCTACCCACTGCACTGAGGCTAGGAAACACTGTCACCACCGATAAATCTACGATAATCGAGAATTTCAAGAAGCATTTTGCCATGGCTGGCCATGCTTTCCACCTGGCTACCCCTACCCCGGCCACCAGCTCTGCACCCTCCGCTGCAACTTGCCCATGCCCCCCTCCGCTTCTCCTTTACCCAATTTCAGATAGCTGATGTCCTGAAAGAGCTGCTAAATCTGGACCCCTATAAATCAGCTGGGCTAGACAATCTGGACCCTTTCTTTCTAAAATTAGCTGCCGAAATTGTCGCAACCCCTATTACAAGCCTGTTCAACCTCTCTTTCGTAACGTCTGAGATCCACAGAGATTGGAAAGCTGCAGCGGTCATCCCCCTCTTCAAAGGGGGTGACACTCTAGATCCAAACTGTTACAGACCTATATCCATCCTGCCCTGCCTTTCGAAAGTATTTGAAAGCCAAGTTAACAAACAGATCACCGACCATTTCGAATCCCACCGTACCTTCTCCACTATGCAATCTGGTTTCCGAGCTGGTCATGGGTGCACCTCAGCCACGCTCAAGGTCCTAAACGATATAATAACCGCAATCGATAAAAGACAGTATTGTGCAGCCGTCTTTATCGACCTGTCCAAGGCTTTTGACTCTGTCAATCACTGCATTCTTATTGGCAGACTAAATAGCCTTGGTTTCTCAAATGACTGCCTCGCCTGGTTCACCAACTACTTCTCAGTTCAATGTGTTAAATCGGAGGGCCTTTTGTCTGGACCTCTGGTAGTCTCTATGGGGGTGCCACAGGGTTCAAATCTCGGGCCGACTCTATTCTCTGTGTATATCAATGATGTCGCTCTTGCTGCTGGTGACTCTCAGATCCACCTCTACGCAGACGACACCATTTTGTATACATCTGGCCTTTCATTGGACACTGTGTTAACAAACCTCCAAACGAGCTTCAATGCCATACAACACTCCTTCCGTGGCCTCCAACTGCTCTTAAACGCTAGTAAAACTAAATGCATGCTCTTCAATCGAACGCTGCTTGCACCCGCCCGCCCGACTAGAATCACTACTCTCGGCGGGTCTGACTTAGAATATGTGGACAACTACAAATACCTAGGTGTCTGGTTAGAACGTAAACTCTCCTTCCAGACTCACATTAAGCATCTCCAATCCAAAGTTAAATCTAGAATCAAATTCCTATTTCGCAACAAAGCCTCCTTCACTCATGCTGCTAAACATGCCCTCGTAAAACTGACTATCCTACCAATCCTTGACTTCGGCGATGTCATTTACAAAATAGCTTCCAACACTCTACTCAGCAAATTGGATGTAGTCTATCACAGTGCCATCCGTTTTGTCACCAAAGCCCCATATACTATCCACCATTGTGACCTGTACGCTCTCGTTGTCTGGTCCTCACTACATATTCGTCGCCAAACCCACTGGCTCCAGGTCATCTATAAATTTATTCTAGGCATGGTCATCCCCAAAGCCAACACCTCTTTTGGCCGCCATTCCTTCCAGTTCTCTGCTGCAAATGACTGGAATGAACTGCAAAAATCTCTGAAGCTGGAGATACTTATCTCCCTCACTATCTTTAAGCATCAGTTATCAGAGCAGCTTACCGATCACTGCACCTGTACACAGCCCATCTGTAATTAGCCCACCCAACTACCTCATCCCCATTTTGTTATTTACATTGTTATTTATTTTGCTCATTTTCACCCCAGTATCTCTATTTGCATATCATCTTCTGCACATCTATCACTCCAGTGTTAATACTAAATTGTAATTATTTTGTACTATGGCCTATTTATTGCCTTACCTCCATAACTTACTACATTTGCACACACTGTATATATATTTTCTATTGTATTATTGACTGTACGTTTTGTTTATTCCATATGTAACTCTGGGTTGTTGTTGTTTTTATCGCACTGCTTTGCTTTATCTTGGCCAGGTCGCAGTTGTAAATGAGAACTTGTTCTCAACTGGCTTACCTGGTTAAATAAAGGTGAAATAAAAAAATAAAAAAATATTCACGAGCTTTTCTAAAAGGGGATGTTGGACCATTTGTCTAGTGTTATTTTTCAGAGGGGTGTGAGGATGTGGGGTGGGGTGGGGTGGTGGGGGGGTTAGGGGGCTGCAATTGAAAAGCCTCCGCTCAGGCAGATGCCTCACTCTTGAGCTGAGATATGCGTGATTTGTGGCAAAGTGTTATTTTGCCGTGTTTGTTTATTTCAATTACAGGCATTATGTGTGGGCCGGAGCCACTCGAGCCTGTGATCACATCTAGATGCAGATGAACATGGAGTTGTCCTGATCACATCTACATGTAGATGAACATGGAGTGGTCCTGATCACATCTACATGTAGATGAACATGGAGTGGTCCTGATCACATCTAGATGCAGATGCTTCCCCCTGGCTGATGAACATGGAGTGGTCCTGATCACATCTAGATGCAGATGCTTCCCCCTGGCTGATGAACATGGAGTGGTCCTGATCACATCTAGATGCAGATGCTCCCCCCCACCCTGGCTGATGAACATGGAGTGGTCCTGATCACATCTACATGCAGATGAACATGGAGTGGTCCTGATCAAATCTAGATGCAGATGCTTCCCCCCCCACCCTGGCTGATGAACATGGAGTGGTCCTGATCAAATCTAGATGCAGATGCTTCCCCCCCACACTGGCTGATGAACATGGAGTGGTCCTGATCACATCTAGATGCAGATGAACATGGAGTGGTCCTGATCAAATCTAGATGCAGATGCTTCCCCCCCACCCTGGCTGATGAACATGGAGTGGTCCTGATCACATCTAGATGCATATGAACATGGAGTGGTCCTGATCACATCTAGATGCAGATGAACATGGAGTGGTCCTGATCAAATCTATATGCAGATGCTCCCCCCACCCTGGCTGATGAACATGGAGTGGTCCTGATCACATCTAGATGCAAATGCTTCCCCCCCCACCCTGGCTGATGAACATGGAGTGGTCCAGGGGAGCTAGTGGAGAAGCATTTGGGGCCAATGTGGGGTCTCGCTGGAGAACACAACAATAGAAGCCTGAAGGGCCTGACCTCTACCCAGGCCAGGAGTCTCTGTGTTGGGCATGGAGATGTGTATTGCTAGGGGCCAAGGAGCCATGGAGGGGGGTAAGGTAGAACCAGTGCCCATTCTTTTCACCTGCTTTAACCTCAGTGAATTCCCCTCCTGTCAGGCCAGTTTACCATTAATCAGATAATGGGCCTCCTCAAAGGCAATGCTTTCCAATGATATAACAGCAGCAAATTGCTGTTAGTTTGTGGATAAATCATTGTTACCATGTTTGTTGATACAAACTTTATTTTGCCCAACCCGAATATAGTTAAACAGTGACCATGGAACTGATAATGGGGCGTAATTGATGTGCATGTAAGGCATTTGGGGGACAACAAAACGGAAGAAAAAAACAACAGTTTTATGAAAAGGAAATTATTTACAACCCAATTAGTATTTTTAAGGCCCCATCTGAATGAAACCGCCTTAAACACTGATTTAATGTATGTAACGAGTCTTTAAACCATGGCTGTGAATCTACCCACTCTGTCACTGTCTTGTCCACTGAGTGAATCAGTCCAATTCAGATAGCTCCCAGTCCAGAGACATTGATAAAGGCCCATGTTGGACCGGGCTAATTCCCAGAGCCGGTGTAAAGCAGCTCAGTAGCTGTCCATCACCTCCCATGTATTTGCATTGGCTTCAGCACCAAATCAATGAGGGCCCAAAGTGAGCTCTCCACCTGAGTTAGATACTGCCCTCCATCATTCGCCATAGGAGGAATACTGGACTGTTCCCCTGCTTACTGTTGGCACAGGGAAGGCTGGAACCATGTGGTTTTTGGGTGCCTTGCACTTCTTCCTTCCCCCCCCTCCTCCTCCTCCCCTCCCCCTCCCCTCCCCCTCCCCTTCCCCTTCCCCCTCCCCCTCTATTCCTCTTCCTGCCTCCAAAACGGCTCTGTGCGCACTCTGCCTCAGCCGCATTGCCTCCCAAAGTAGCCAGTTCTGGTTGATGATTTACTGCAAAATTGCTTATAAATTGGAGTAGAAAATGTTTTGCAGACCTGGCAGCTTCCAAGTCCTACTCCCATTTGTCACCCAGCATTTCCTTTTGTGTATAGTATAGGAATTAATTAACCCGCACGGCGGGAAAAGTTTACGGCCATAATTTATGGGAGATAGGATTCCTTGGACAGCAGCCATGTTGGACCGGGCTGTTATTTTATTGTGGTGATTTTTCTTTACATTTTGGCTCAGTTCGGCCTTGCATATAAAGCCTGGGCTGTAAAACAATGGGGGTTTTCAGGTATTTGCAGCTTGGACACACGCATGCACACAAACTCACAGAAAAAATACATAACTGATGTTAAGCTTGTTGCTTTTGTCAATGTTGTTGTCATTGCTCAATTGGCAATCTTGAATGCTTGGCAAGCCCCAATGAAAATGTCTGGCTGGAGACAAAGCACGTTAGGATTAATTACTGAAACAAAGTGAAGCAGCTTACTGGCATTGAAGGTTCGTCAGGTTGGGTTTTTTAATCTGTTTGTGTTGTTTTTAACGACCAGTTTGTCTCTATACTAATCCGGGAAACCCCTCCAACGCACGCACGCACGCACGCACACACACACACACACACACACACACACACACACACACACACACACACACACACACACACACACACACACACACACACACACACACACACACACACACACACAACCACCCCTAAATCTGACCCAGCAGAAAGAAAGAGTTCACCTTCACCTTGAGCACCTCATCTCCCACTAGAATTTGCATGTGTATACATACGGATGCACCCAAGTGGGCCCTAGTACCTCTCTGCACATTGCTGCTCTGTGAGCCATTAGGAGGTGTTTGGGATCAATGGTGGATAATTGGGTCTCCACGCGACATAATCTCACATTAGCAGAGCCAGCTGCGCATTGAGCGTGCCCAGTTTCCTGTTTACTGGGTGAGGGGGGTTGTACACTGTGGAGTGTGTGTGCCCACTGCCCAGGTAGGACAAACAGACATGCATGTACACTAAGTGTAGTGTGTGTGTTTGGACGAAGGTTGCCCATCCTGGCCAGATCTAGCTCTAGATGTCGTATAGGAAACCCTACATAACCAGTTCTAACTGGGTCATGAAGGTACCCCAGTTTGGTAACGCCTCTGTAAGCTATCTCTGTAAGCTATCTACTTTTCGTTTGGGTGCGTTTTAGTCTTTCAGTTTTTATTGTTATTATTTTGTTTTTTATTAAGTTTTTATTTTCATTGTTTTTATTAGTTTTTTCCTGTGAAGCACATTGTGTTGGATTCCATGTCTGAAATGTGCTGTATAAATAAAGCTTGATTTGATTTGGGTTGGGTATTTTTGAATATCGCATGCCACCCCCAGTCTTCATAACTGGATTTTGCACCCATCAGCCCCCCCAGCCTCCCCATCCGAAATCACTCATGCCGCCTTTGTAATCAATGCCTACAGAAATGGGATTCCTTCGGCCGCCGGCAATTAATACATGTGTGTCCTTTTTTACCACTAGTGAGCCGAGTTTGAAATTACCAATGACTGGCTTCAGCTCATTTGCATATTTATTGCAGAAAATGGGGGGTGGGAGAGGGGGTGTGGGGGGGATACTGGGGCGAATGATTGATGTGGAGCTTGCCTCCTGCATTCCAAACAGCCCATTATTACAGAGAGAGAGGGAGAGAGAGATAAGAAGGGAGAGGGAGAGAGAGATGACAAGCGGTCAACGTACAGTTGATTCAAGTTGAAGACAGTGGGATCAGTCTGCGCCAGAGGTTTCGGTTTCCCCTTCTCCTCCCTTCTTTCTTTCTTCTCCATATTTTGTAAAGAGGCCAGTTCCTGAGAATGAAAAACATACTTTAATGGATGCTGACAAGGAGTGAACCAACAAAAACCAAGGAGAAGGATTTGCTTGAAAAGATTCAATCAGATGTGTTTTGCTGGGATTAATTGTGTGTGGGGGGGGTGTAGGATGAAAGGATGGAAGGATGCTGCAGAGAGGTGTGAATGAGTGTGATTGTTTCGGGGCTCACCCCCAGTGCCTCCCTCTGTCATTTTGAGCGATAGTTTGGAAATGTCCTTTGAATGATGCTAAAGAGCGACCCCCTCCCCCTCCCCTCGAATTATGAGTATTATTTATGGGGGGGGGGGGGTGTAGCAGGCAATGGGACAAGTCTACACTGGTTTGATTGGATGTGACCTCTCCTCCCCCTTCACACACACAAACTGGTGGGAATGAGACTGATGACAGGTGTGTGTAGATGATTGGAGACAAGCCAGTTAGGAATCACAATGACCTCAGAAGCTCCCACCAAAGATACAATATAGGTGTTATGCTGTACATGCTACCTTTGATATCTGGTTGAGCTCCCACCCCTGGCCTATGGGTGCAGGGTCTTGGGGTCTTTTTGAAATGTACCCTTTGGAAACCGGTTGAAAATTCCCACCTGACTGCTCTACTGTGTGAGGGTGACATGGGTGCTGTGACAGTCATCTGTTGGGTGGGAGGGTGTGGTAGGTGGGGGACTTTAGTACGACTGGGATGACTGCCCCTCCCCCGAACAAGACTCTCCGCAGCTCCAACATAAACTTCCTCAGAAGTGAGCCGCAAAGTCGGCTTTGGTGGGAGGAGTGCGTACGCAGCAAATTGGCAGCTCCATCAAATTATGCCTGCACGGCGTAATCCACCGCCGAAGCCGAACTCTCGTGTAACTTTTGTCAACGTAAACGACATGCTCTGCCATTAATCTGTCGGATTACAGGACGGTAGCAGTTCGGGGAGGGGGGTTGGTGAAGGAGGGAGGGGTACTTATATTTTTAATGAATTCCTCTATCTTGGCTTAACTCTGGGGTGGGGAGCAGGAAAGGGAAAGGGAAGGCACCTCCATCACCCCTTCAGGTTAAGGCCCTGTTTGTCATCCTCTTTTTCTTCAGACTCCTTGAGGTGTTCCTGGAGAGACCCCCCCACTGCTCTCTGTCTCCTGAGGGGTTGGAGAGACTGTGAGGGGATGTCATGCATAGAGGACCAAGGGAGGAAGACTGTAGGGAGACTGTGAAGCTATCACACTGGGGGATTGGTTTAACTCCTTGGGAGCTGGAGAGACTTTGAGGGGTTGTCACAGAGGGGTACTGGCTTCTCTCTCTCTCTATCTGGGAAAGGGGTATGATTGGTGAGGATGTGTAACTGTCAACCAGGGAGGACCATCTCTCTCTCCTGGGGAGATGGGAGACTCTGAAAGCCTGTCACACTGGGGATCTAGTCTTACTCCTGGGGGTCTGGTCTTACTCCTAGGGGTCTGGTCTTACTCCTAGGAGTCTGGTCTTACTCCTAGGGGTCGGGTCTTACTCCTGAGGTCTGGTCTTACTCCTGGGGTTCTGGTCTTACTCCTGGGGTCAGGTTTTACTCCTGGGGATCTGGTCTTACTCCTGGGGTTTGGTCTTACTCCTAGGGGTCTGGTCTTACTCTTGGGGTCTGGTCTTACTCCTGGGGTCTGGTCTTACTTCTGGGGGTCTGGTCTTACTCCTGGGGGTCTGGTCTTACTCCTGGGGTCAGGTCTTACTCCTGGGGATCTGGTCTTACTCCTGGGGTTTGGTCTTACTCCTAGGGGTCTGGTCTTACTCTTGGTGTCTGGTCTTACTCCTGGGGTCAGGTCTTACTCCTGGGGGTCTGGTCTTACTCCTGGGGATTTGGTCTTACTCCTGGGGTCTGGTCTTACTCCTGGGGGTCTGGTCTTACTCCTGGGGATCTGGTCTTACTCCTGGGGTCAGGTCTTACCCCTGGGGGGCTGGAGATACAGCCAGGACAGCTCCCCCCCTCCCTCGCTCTCCCTCTCTCCCCCTCTCTCTGTCTCTCTCTCTCTCCTTCTCTCTCGCTATCTCCCCCCCTCTCTCTCTCTCTCTCTCTCTCTCTCTCTCTCTCTCTCTCTCTCTCTCTCTCTCTCTCTCTCTCTCTCTCTCTCTCTGTCTCTCTCTCTCTCTCTCTCCCCTTCTCTCTCTCTCTGATAGGTTGTCATGCTGTTGGACTGGTGTGTGTCTCTCCATGGTGCTGACGTTACATCCCTTCATGCCAAGACGCTGCTGCTCCCGCGATCAGGAATAAATTGAAGGTCTCTGAGAACGGCGTTTGTAAAAACAAGACAAATAATGAATTACCCTGCCCCTCCTCCCTCATCTCCTCTCTCCTCTCCTCTCTCATCTCCTCTCTCCTCTCCTCTCTCCTCTCCTCCCTCATCTCCTCTCTCCTCTCTCCTTCTCATCTTCTTTCTGCCTCTGTGTGGTTCTGCATTCTGGTACTATTAGTCTTTTTCAGTACCTCGATTATTCTCTGCCTTTCTCCGTCTCTCTCTTTCTTTTTCTGTCTCTATCAGTCTTTCCCCTCCCTCTCTATTTCTTGCTATCTACGCACAGATATGTGTTCGTCTTGCATGCCTCTAACCTCACACTCCTCTCTATCTTTCGTGCTGTCAATGCGAACGGTACATGCTTTTACTCTCTCCCAACTGTTATTAGGTGGTGAACACACTCACTCTCCCTGGAGATGTCTAATCTTCTGCTGCTCCATGTCGGTGAAGACTTGTCCTCATATCTTCCTATTGGAACAACTGTATGTTGTCTTCACTTTTTCTTTTCCATATAGAACGTTGTAGCTGCAGAAAGAATGTTGTGGTAAATGAGGGTATGGACAATGCCTGCATGTATACTTCATACAGTATGTGATCACAGTTCAATAGTAGGTCAAATGGTCCATAAGTCCATAAGTCTTCTGAGAGGATGATGAGGACTCTGATTAGGACAAAGAAGAAAAGTAGCAGAGAAAAGGGAAGCTCCACTCACAATTTAAAGTTTGAGATAGAAGCACATTATTTAGAAATGGCCAAAATGACTGTTTTAAGTATGCACTAAGAGGAATTTGAGGCCTTGAGAGAACAAAAGCAGTGAGCATTCTTCCACTGTAAGAAATGTTTGTCAGCATCACCTTCTAACAAAATTCCATGCTTTTCCAAGGGCATTCATTTTTTTATGGGAATTCCAATGCTTCCCGGGAACGCTGTTCAAGCCTTGTGCCGAAGCTCCGATGCTCTATCTCCGCTCGCGCTGGGAGCCAGAAACTCAACATGGAGTGAAAGTAGAGCTGGATGCCTGGCTGTTGAATTGCATGGAACAAGTCCTGACTACTTAAATCCCCTTTGATCTCTGTTTCCTGAAGAGGGAATTGTCTGCTTCGTCAGTCAGTGCTCCGTAAATCATCCTCCCTGTGAACAACTCAGCCTTTTTTCCTCTCTCTGTCCCTATCTCTCCCCTTCCCTCTTCTCTCTCACTATTCTTCTATCTCTTTCTCTCCCTCTCCCCCTCCCTTTGACTTGGTGCGGCCTCTAATTCCCTTTCTTCAAGGACAAGCATCTGCAGCACATCATCTGAATAAGACTCAGAGTCTCTGTGGCCTCCCAGGGCTTCAGTCCACAGAGCCCTTCCCTTCCCTCCCCGGATCCACTTTTAATGTCCTGTTCTAACACCAGACTGTCACTGTCAATACCCACTGGGCAAAAACTGGTTGAATCAACGTTGTTTCCATGTCATTTCAGCAAAATAATGCAATGTGTTGATGTTGAATCAATGTGGAAAACGTATCAGGTTTGCATAAAGTCATCAACGTAATGGAATTTCCTATTTTTTAAACTTAACTTTGAACCTTAATCCAATGAAAAGGTTACTTTTTTGGTTGATTTCACGTTGAATTCACCTTAGTTGACAACTCAACCAAATCTAAATCAAAACTAGATGTTGAAAGGACATCTGTGCCCAGTGGGTACATACTGTATTAACATCCAGAGGGAAGAAGATAGTCACTCTGTTCCCCTCATCACATGTCTATGGGATATGGGAGTGGCTGTCTGGAGATCCAGTGAGGTGGTTGTTGTGCTGATGACCAACTCCTGGGGTTAAGGTTGTCGGGTCTTTCCCTACCATTGATAGTCAAATAATACTGGACACACACATCTCATCATGGCCTCTGTTGCCTTTAATCAAGCAGATATACCAATGAGTGTAAAGTTGATGGAATGTCCAGCAGAAACGAAGTCTGCTTACACAGTGGTCTCCAGGATCAACATAATACAGACACACTTCTATAGCAGCAACAGCAGCAACAGCAGCAACAGCAGCAACAGCAACAGCAACAGCAGCAACAGCAGCAACAGCTGCAACAGCAGAAACAGCAGCAACAGCAACAGCAACAGCAGCAACAGCAGCAACAGCTGCAACAGCAGAAACAGCAGCAACAGCAACTGCAACAGCAGCAACAACAGCAACAGCTGCAACAGCAACAGCAGCAGCAACAACAGTAACTGCAGCAACAGCAGCAACAGCAGCAACAGCAACAGCAACAGCAGAAACAGCTGCAACAGCAGAAACAGCAACAGCAGAAACAGCTGCAACAGCAGAAACAGCAGCAACAGCAGCAACAGCTGCAACAGCAACAGCAGCAACAGCAACAGCAGCAACAACACTAGTATCATCCCTCGCTGTCCCTGTCCCTACCTCCTATTTTAGCTCCACCCCTAAACCCAGATTAATTACCAGAAATAGCAGGGGTATTAAGATACAGCCGCATTAACAAAGTTGTCCTGTATCTTAATTGAATCTACCCCTGGAGAGCAGAATCTGGATTATGTTTACCTGAAATATAAGCAGCTCGCTCTGCGCTGGAACATGGCCCTGCTGATAAAACACTGGGTTATTCCTCCCAATCCTAATCCCCACTGTAATTTGTTCCCCCAATGGATGTGGCCAGCGCGATGGAAGCCCCTGATTGAGATTCCGAAACTGTGAAGCATTTGCAGGTAGGTTAATGTATTAAAAAGTAAGGGTGTTTTTTTATAGGCGCGAGGAGGGGGTATTGTGGCACACAGACACACAGCCTATTCGTCCCCCACTGAGCGAGTTAGCATGTACCATCTTCACCAGACAGGCGAGGTTTATCAGACTTGGATCTGGGGTTACAGGGTTTAGATAAGCTATTTCCTACTGACAGGGAATATTCACCACTCTGCTCAGTCACTATATATAATTTATTTACTTGTTTAATGATTTAATTTGAAATCGCAATCTCCTCCTGGACCATTTGTTAAAGTGGTGGTTAATGCTGTTATTTACCATTTAGTCAGAAACATACTGGCCTTTCCTGACTAAATTGCCAATAGTGAGGACTTGGAGCTGAGAGGATACAGTGTCAGCTGAAGCACCTTGCTCAAGGGCATAGCCCACCTAGGGTCTGTTCCCTGACCTCTCACCCCATCACCCCACACCTCCAGACCCTCCACTCTGAGGCTCTGGTCCCCAGACAGACTGTGCTGGGGGGCTGGGAGGGTTAGGTGAGGTTAGGGACAGTCCTGAAGGGTGGGGGGTCCTATATGAGGGATGACTCTGTGTGACTACAAGAGGCAGGAGACAGGTCCACAACCCTTTTGTCCTTTACAGGACACTGTGCCCTCCCTCCCTCCCTCACCCCTTGTCCTTATTCATTTACATTTTACATTTTAGTCATTTAGCAGACGCTCTTATCCAGAGCGACTTACAGTTAGTGAGTGCATACATTTTCATACTGGCCCCCCGTGGGAAACGAACCCACAACCCTGGTGTTGCAAGCGCCATGCTCTACCAACTGAGCTACAGGGGACCCTACCTCACCCCTTTTCCCTGTTCAGTGCCCTCCCTCCCTCACCCCTTGTCCTTGTTCAGTACCCTACCTCACCCCCTGTCCTTGTTCAGTACCTTACCTCACCCCATTGTCCTTGTTCAGTACCCTACCTCACCCCTTGTCATTGTTCAGTACCCTACCTCACCCCTTCGATGTTGTGATATAGCGTGGTGCACCCCCCACTGGTGTATCAAGTGCGCAAGGCGGGGTTGGAGATGCTGGAATGATGGGTGGATGAGGGGGACGGCACCCCAGTCCGAAGCACCCGTTTGGTGTGCATCCCTAAGGATACAGGGAGAGGTGCTAAACAAATCCACCTAACCATCTGTGCAGTGCACACCAGGTCTACCATCTACCGACAGCATATCTCTACCAGCATAGGAGGACAGCTGAATAACAGCCTCTCCCACCATAGTGCCTCCAGGCTAGAAAACCCATGCATGCTCCAATACAGTCTTATCTGAAGAAGGATAGCTTAAGATATAAACCACAGTATAATTATCACCATCTCACCGTCTCCCTCCCACCTTCCCTCCCTCTTTCCCTCTCTCCCTCCCGCTGGCCCAGACTGAGCCATCTGTAGCGGTGATCAGCGACAAGGTAACAAGAGAAGGACTCCCGGGGCCCCATGGAGGGCCCGGAACAGTCAGTGTGCAGTCAACGTGATACCCGCCCCTCTCTCTCTCCGGTAACAACAAACCGAATGGTGTCGCAGTCTGTGGTCACGCTGCGCCAGACTCTCCTCGCTCGGCTCGCCCGACCCTGGTCCCCTTGAACAGATGCTGGGAGTGCGGTGTGCACTCGCGAGGGGGGAGGAGGGTTAATTGGGGTAGTAGTGGGGGTTAATTTAAATTAAAATTTTAACTAATGGAGGTCAGGGAAGCGTCTGCAAACACCTGATTAAAACAAATGGTCCTGCCAGTCAAAACTTTATCTTGGTCAGCCCCCTGCAGAGCATCTTAGAGAGAGAGAGATAAAGAGAGAGAGGATGAGAGAGAGAGAGAGAGAGAGAGAGAGAGAGCGAGAAAGAGAGAGAGAGCGAGCGATGGAGAGAGAGAGAGTGATAGAGAGAGAGATAGAGAGAGAGCGAGAGAGAGAGAGAGAGAGAGAGATAGAGATAGAGAGAGAGAGAGAGAGAGCGATAGAGATAGAGAGAGAGAGAGCGATAGAGAGCGATAGAGAGAGAGTGATAGAGAGACAGAAAGCGAGAGAGAAAGAGAGAGAGCGAGAGAGAGAGAGAGAGAGAGAGGAGAGGATAAGGGGATGACTAATGGGGAGGGGGGACTAGTTAGCTTTGTGTCTGCAGGGAGAGGAGAGGGTTAAGAGAGAGAGAATGTACTGTCTGTGTTTCTCTCTCTCCATCTCTGTGTATATAGTGGGGGAGGGAAGCGGGGGGGAGACTAACTGTTATCCTTGCAGGAACCCAGGCTTGCTGTGTCACCCCGCTGCAACCCTGTTCCACCACGCGTGCAACAACAGTTCCTAACATCTGGTGCGGGCCTTCCAGGAGAGTGCTGGTGCCCCAGTGCCCCGCCGTGGCTAAATATGGCGCAGGGTTATGCTGCACGTCCCTAATCACTTAGCCGCTGTCTGGCAGCCACCACACCGCCCCTCTCTCTCCCTCTCTTTCTCCCTCCATTGTAGGCTGCTGCCTGCCTGCCTCGTACATCACCGCCAGACGTCTGCAGGCCCGCCAGGCATCTCTCTCTTTCCCCACTCGCTCGCTTTCTCGTTCTGCTGCCTCACCCTCTCTCTTACTTGCTTACCCATTCTTCCCTCTTACCCTTCTATCTCCCGCTCCCCCTTTCTCTCTCCCTCCCTGCTTCTCACTTCTCCCTTACTTTCTTACCGTCTTTCTCTTTGTCTTGCTTCTCTTCTCACTCACTGGTTTTCTGTCACTTCTCTGCTTTCTCTTTCCTCCCCCTTCCTATGTCTTCCCCTCTCCTCTTCTCTCTTCTCTTCCCCTCTCCTCTTCTCTCTTCTCTTCCCCTCTCCTCTTCTCTCTTCTCTTCCCCTCTCCTCTTCTCTCTTCTCCTCCCCTCTCCTCTTCTCTCTTCTCTTCCCCTCTCCTCTTCTCTCTTCTCTTCCCCTCTCCTCTTCTCTCTTCTCCTCCCCTCTCCTCTTCTCTCTTCTCTTCCCCTCTCCTCTTCTCTCTTCTCTTCCCCTCTCCTCTTCTCTCTTCTCCTCCCCTCTCCTCTCTGTTTGATATAATAGTCTGTAAAGATGACTACCTTGTTGTGTGGTAGTAATTGTTGGTACCATATGTCTGAAACATGTAGTTAGCCTGTCACCTGGGAGATTGGCCCTTCAGAGGGGCTGTCATCACGTTGAGGCGAATAGTGTCAGATCTAGAATTTAGTCATCTCCATTGTTATGGCACCCTGCTCTGTAACATGGAAACATATTCGCCTCCATTGGAAAATGTTTGCAACCGCTATACACACACACACACACACACACACACACACACACACACACACACACACACACACACCATGGTCCCAGCAGTGCACACTAAGCCAGGGCTCTCCATGAGAAGAAGCAGCTTTATAGAGCTTGGCCCCAGGCAGCCCCTGTTTACCTGATACACACAGCTCGCCCACGCTTCACAACACCGCAGATGTGTGTGTGTGTGTAGAAGCAGGATTTGGAAGCTTGTATTTAGCTGCCAGGAGTGACGGTGATGAAGTAGCAGTGATAAACTGATAGATTGGCTGCCAGCGCCATTTTGGGGAGAAGGAGGTGGAGCGGGGGTCAGATAAACATGGCAGAGGAAAAGGCTTCCAGTGTTCTGGTGATAATAAACTTGTTGTTCTCCGTCGGCTGCATTACACTCCAGACCGGAGGAAATTACCGGGAGAGAGAGAGAGGGGGGTGAGTAGGGGCATGGAGAGAGAGAGGGGGGAGTAGGGGCATGGAGAGAGAGAGCGAGACAGAGAGAGGGAGCGAGGGGGGTGAGGTGGGCAGAGAGGGGGGTGGGGGGAGGGGGGGTATGGGGCTGGTTGAATATCTTCCCTCTTCTCTCCTGTGGAATTCCAGTGTGCTGCTAGTATTACAGTGACATGCCTGTGAGAGAGTTTAAGGCTAGGCCTGGAGACTGATGGCATCCCAGATCACTGGATCACCAATCATTAGCCCAACTCATACCATCACAGCTGCAAAGCTGATATGAGGAGGTTTTCACCACCTCAACACGTGGAAGATGTGTGTGTGTGTGGTTGTTTGTTTATTTGTGTGCACATCTATATGTCTAAGCTACTGAATCGGAAAAGGAGATGTAGAATCTTAATTTGTTGCTGAGAATTTTCCTGTACCACAGGAAATGCAGATGAGCTTTGTGATTTACATAACTTCATTGAAAACCTGCACTAACCCACAGTTATACTAACAGTACTTTTCATGTAGCCTCATGTTGACCAGCAAATAGCCTTGCATTTCCATCGAAATGGACCCATGAGCACCAACATGTGAAGTTCATAGGAGCATATCAAATTGGGTGTCAAATGAAAGTCTATATTTTTGGGAAATGAATCCATAGATACATTTTTCAACCGATTTCCAACCTAAAAATTAGGCATAAGTAAAGGCTTTGATTTCTGTATACACAGATGGAAAAAGGGTCTTATAAAACATCGAATCAAAACATCAAAACATAATAATATTGAAGTAAAGACCCCTGTCAACTAATATCAACACTTATATTTAGTTTTGGAGAAATGTTTACCTTCTGTAAGTTTAAGAAATATTGCCTTGTGCCTTGTAATTCTGTTACCACAAACCCACGTCTATAAGATATTTCAAATTTCTCTCCCTCACGAGGAGGGAGGATAATAAAAGTTCATAGAAGTAACAATTAATGGTAGACCTACCAATTAGTTATAGTGATTTTACTGATATCAATTAAAACTCATAATTCCGTTACAAAATTGGTAATGGAATTACCAAATAATCGGTAACGGAATTACTGCAACTGAATTGGCTACAATGGGACATTTTAATAGTCAAAAACCACAATTGGGTCACCTGCTACTGTCCTCCCTTCCACTGGCATACTGTTATGTTCAGCTCATAACTGTTTTCTTTGTCTTTCTGTTGTTTGGTGGTCAAATCAAGAGTGTTAAAACAGTCTGAGTCTGGACAAACCTTCCCTCTCTCTCTCCCTCTCCCTCTCCCTCGCTCTGCCTCTCTCTCTCACTCTTCCAGTTAATGTCACCTCACCCAGATTTTACTGACACGTACCCATGAGCCCCCTCTCTTTCCATTTACTGTAACCAGCATCCTCACCCACTGAGCACCGACAGACACCGGACGTCCATGGACGTTGAAAAGTAGTTGAAGTTTGGTCAGTCCACCCTGGCCTTGATGTTAACGTCCACAGACGGACTGGACTGAACCAAATCTGAACCTATCATAGATGGATGTTTCACAAGTTTGGATAGCATAGTACAGTACAGTAAAGTACAGTACAGTGAGTAGAGCACAGTAGAATACACTATAATACAGTATAATACAGTACAGTACATTGCAGTACAGTACAGCGTAGTAAAGAAAAGTATATTGTACTGTACTCTACTGCACTGAACTGAACTCTAGTCTACCCTACTCTACTCTACTCTACTCTACTCTACCCTACTCTACTCTACTCTACTCTACTCTACTCTACTCTACTCTACTCTACTCTACTCTACTGCACTGCACTGTACTGTACTGAACTCTACTCTACTCTACTCTACCCTACTTTACTCTACTCTGCTCTTCTGTATTGTACTGCACTCTACTGTACTGAACTATACCTCACTGAACTCTACTGCACTGTACTCCACTGTACTCTACTGCACTGTACCGAACTCTACTCTACTGTACTCTACTCTACTCTACCCTACTCTACTCTGCTCTGCTCTACTCTACTCTGCTGTATTGTACTGCGCTTGTACTGTACTGTACTGTACTGTACTCTGCTGTATTGTACTGCACTGTACTGCTCTGTATTCTACTCTACTCTACCCTAATCTACTCTACTCTACTCTTCTCTGCTGTATTGTGCTGCTCTGAACTGAGCTCTACTCTACTGTACTCTACTGTACTCTACTCCACTGTACTCTACTGCTCTGTACTGAACTCTACTCTACTGTACTCTACTCCACTGTACTCTACTGCACTGTACTGAACTGTACTATATTGTACTCTATCCTACTCTACTCTGCTCTACTCTGTACTCTACTGTGCTGCACTGTGATGTCCAAACTTGTGAAACATGAGGAGAATGACATTCATAACCATAATTATGCCTTTCTGTGTTGTACAGATCAGGGACTCATGATGCAATTCCGATACCGTAATTCTGTTACCAGGTGTAAATCCACTTCACTTACTGTTGTTCAATAACCAAAAGAGATGTTCTCTAAGTCAATGTGTCATGTCATATCTGACACCCCATTCGTGGACACATAAAACACCGAGGGATATTTTACAAAATTTCTGTTACCAAACTTTGCATCTGAACAGTTCTTCCAGTAAAAAATCTTCAGTGTAAATTGTTAAAAGTAGTCATTGTGCATAGAGTTGTATGGTTTGTTAAACTTTGAAATCAATGTTTTTTGTTTGGCATACATTTTAAGTGAGAAATCTGAGTCTCAGCTCAATTCCTTTATCGTGGAATTGCCCAGATGCTCTTATCGTAATATATAATGCAGTGTTTGTATTTGCTAAAGTAGAAATGAGGATATCTCCAATCTCTGCTTTCTCATGTGTGTATTATCACACCCTGACAGAATTACACCAACACCTGGCTTCTCTCTATGAACTCTTCATATCCACTGGATCAGTGCTCTGTTATGTTCAACCCTTTACCCTGCCCCACATGCATTTCCCTTAACACCCCTGCCCTCCCCTTCCCTCAGCCCTAGTCACCGCCCTGGGCCCTCCACGCTCCACCCTCCCCACACCTGATTTCCATCCCAGATAGTGAAGCTAATCCTGGCCTGGATCGCTCCTGTGCATCCATACACACTTCACATATCCACAGTGATAGAATGGAAATGATGAGCTTGAAATCTGTTGTCTATGGCAATGGATTAATGTGTGTGTGTGTGTGGGGGGGTCTGGGAGCATGTGTTACAAGCCTATCAGCCCATCAGAGCGTTAATCTGTGCTACCGATGCCACCTGATATGGTGGGTAGGTGGGGGAAAGAGGGGCACTGCCTTCATGCCTACCTGCTCACTCCTGCCAGGCTCCTCAGTCTCTCCCTGCCCTGGGTGATGCATACCTTTGTCCTTCGGTGTCTCATGCGCTGGCACAGGTGGCACTCTCTGTGTGTGTTGCCTCATCCTTCCTTCTCTGTGTTTGTCAAGACAGAGACTTGGTGTAGTAACACATCAGTGTGTGTCTTCACCTCTAACTATGTATGTCAAGGTAGATAAGCTCCTTCCACCCATGCAGGTGTATGTGTGTGTCCTAGCTTCTTACTGTCAGATGGCTCCCGTCCCACGCACTGCACTACTGAGCGCTGGGGGCCTGGCCATCTGCCACTGTGTGACTCCAGTCTGTGGGGGGCCACAGGCAGAGACAGGAGCCTCACGGACCCCCAGTGGTCTGTTGACACACAACACAGTGTGTTTGCATGTGTTTGCATGTGTGTGTGTGTGTGGGGGGGGGGGGTAACTGCTAACTGTGGAACAAACTAAACTCTGTGAATCACTCCACACAAGCTCATACAGTATAAATCACAGATATACAGGCATCTACGGCAGATTTGCACATAAAAATGAGTTATGTGCCCCTGGGCCAAAGCTGATAGTTACATGTGTTCCATAAGGCCTATGTTGCAGTACTATAGTACATGGATAGCGGCCTGTGGACATTAGTTAAATATGTTCTGTCACATATGAATGTATGAACACAGTCACCTGATTCTATTACATCCGGTGGTTATCAATCTCATACAGTACAGTGGCCGATAGAGTACTCACTGCACTCATATGATTGGCTCTTAAATGTCACCCATATGGGCTGTTCATTCATTCCACAAAACTAATTGGGTAATGAGTGTGTGTACATTAAGTGTATTTAAAAGACACAAGCAGCCAGAAAGAACCTTCTGATTCTGTTCCCAGGAGCGAGAGGTGCTCTTTTAATTTCTACTTCCATAAAGGTCAGACATTGTGTTCTCCCTTAATTGATTCTTTAAATGCAGCGCGTGGAGCGATGGGGGAGAGATGGGAGAGAGACAGGGAGAGACGGGGGAGGTAGGAAAGGCGAGGTGGAGAGATGCGGGAGATGGGGGACATGGTGGGGGAGAGACAAGTGAGAGATGGGGAGAGACAGGGGGAGGTGGGGGAGAGACGGAAGAGGGATGGGGGAGCGATGGGAGAGAGGGGGGAGAGATGACTGTGATGGGGGAGCAAGGGAGAGGGAGTTAAGGAGTCAGCCCTACTTTCCTTTAGCCATGGTTAAAGTGCCTTAAACAGTTTCCCATTCGCATGTGATTGTATTGTAGCTGCTGTGTGCATGGTGCAGGAACGAACATGTTTAGTTGGGTTGTTTGTGTCTGCTCTGTGTACTGTGTGTGAATGTTTGTGAATCTCTGAGTCTACATTTATTCTGTAAATGTGTTTTAATTTGAATCTGTTCCACGAGATCTTCAACCCCACAGAAATTTCGGCGGTGGAAATGCATTGGCTCTTTAACTCTACAAGGACTTTCTCTTTATGATGTACTGTGCAGTTTGTCCAATGCTACAGTGGCTGTCTGAACAGCTTCTGTCTCCATCTGTTTGCAGCTCACCAAATGTTAGTGAATCGTAATGGCTATTAATTTGGCTTTTACTGCGTCTCTGTGCATCTGGAGCATTCAGTCATACCAATAAAATTCGAGGTATACAATGTGTCCCTCAAATATTGCATGAAAGTGCTATTTTCTTTGTTGGCAATGCCCTAGCTGGGTATTCAAATACAGCCAAACTGAGACGAGTTAGCCATGAAACAACTGTCTATTGCCCTCTGTCAAGCAGATCAATTTTTTTTGTGGGTCTTTTTCATACAACTCTGGGTATCTACTTTTCCATGATAGAAAGTTACAGTTAGCAGTGATGGGGCTTTAGCTCTCTCTCTCTCTCTCTCTCTCTCTCTCTCTCTCTCTCTCTCTCTCTCTCTCTCTCTCTCTCTCTCTCTCTCTCTCTCTCTCTCTCTCTCTCTCTCTCTCTCTCTCTCTCTCTCTCTCTTCCTCTCTCTCGCTCTCTCTCACTCTCTCTCACTTACCCTCTTGCTTCTTCGGTAGGCTCTACCTACTTGCATGGTGAGCTGGCGAGTGTCGTATCACCTATTGACCGGGGTTCTCTGTGAATGATGACACGCGTCAGCTAACAGATTAATAATGTTCATTAAGCGTTCTACACCCTGCTGCCACACTCTGGTATTGACCCATTCTTCAACCCTCCCCTCACGTCTCCCCCTCTCCCACCCGGCCCCCTCCATCTCCTCTTATCAGATCACCATTCATCTCATGCATCGGCCAAACTGCCACACATTCCCATCACACCTCCAGATCTGGTGCAATCCCCCTACACACACACACATGTACACACACTTGCCACTCTAATTACTGTCCTTCCGATGGGCACCTCTCCAGATTGAGTGTGTGTAATTACACAATTATTACTCCCTTTACTTAAGGTACAAATCATCTGTACTACAATGCTAATATACCCCAGTATTGCCTCTAGTTCTCATATTACTCTGTATTGCTTTCCCCTGTATGTAAACGCCATTGGTCTCTGTGATCATTCTGTGAATAGTGACTACTTCAATGTCTCTAATATGGATGAGTTGTTCTCTCCTTTGATTTCAGTGGAGCTACTAGGCCGCTGCTATCTCAGACAGTCTCAGTGTCTCCCTGGAATAAAACCCAATCCTCCACGGCCCAACTTTCCCCAACAAACATGATCTATCGCATACAAAATATAATATATTCATAAATCATGGTTGCTGTCAGGGCCGTCTTTAATTGTCTTTGATTAACAGTGGAGATAGGAGGATGGCTTTCCTGGCTCTTCTTTTGTCTTGGATGGTTCACATTCACTTCCCAGGGAAATGAAGTGTGGGAGCACGGCCCCAGCGCTGGAGCTGAGGCCGTCACACACACACACACACACACACACACACACACACACACACACACACACACACACACACACACACACACACACACACACACACACCACACACACACACACACACACAAACATACTGTATAGGCTACACACACACACACTTGCATACACTCATACACTATAGTAGAACCCTTTTTGGTTTACAGTTTTTTTCAATTGTTTAAGCACAATTTTGAAAACAGGGCCCGGTTTGTCAAAACACTACACACAATTAGCACAACCCTACACCAAAGTAGCACAACACTTCAGATCATTTGCAAAATGGAACACTTTTGTCAAAACTACACACGACTTCATAAAAACAATATTTTGTTACCATACGAAACACACACATTTCATATGACTTCAATCTTTTTGAACCAGTTACACACTGCTGTTGCTAACCTAAAACACTTTTAGCAAGTCTAATTCTCAGTGATTAGAGTACTGTAAATGAAGTACACAGAGAAAGTGCAACTATACAAACACTACACAAGACCAATGCTGCAGACTGAGGAAAATATAATTAATTTCTCTCCATATACCCAAATCAGTCAACATGTCAACATGGAGAATCACAACAAAACATGTCCCAGTTTTCATGCTACTACAGTAGTGTGCATAACACTGTTAGCTCAGCAAACAATAGACAAACGTAAAATACTGTATCCAGTACATGTTACAATTACAGTAAATAACAACAACAAACGTAAAGAATAATCTGAAAAAAACTGACAATATTGTTCAGAAAATACTACAGTAAACATACTTTACATTATCTCTTCGCCTAGCTGGATCTGGCCAGAGAATTTCATCAACATCACAAGCAATATCCTCATTAGCAAGACAACGCGGGAAGAACCGTCTTGAATGTCGAATCCATCCTTGCACAGCTGCGGCGTCGACTTGGTCACAGGCGTCCTCCATGGCCTGAATGAGGGGTACCTGAGCCTGGGGCTGGAGATCGTAAACCTTCCACCGCCATGCAGAGAAAAACTCTTTGATAGGGTTTAGAAACGGAGAGTATGGTGGAAGGTATAGTACTGTCAACTGTGGATGGTGTTGAAACCAGTTCTGGACCAAAGCAGAGCGGTGGAATGACACATTGTCCCAGATGACAGTGTATTGCATCTGGTGCATTTCATTACCTGCTGTGACGATGTGGTGCAATCCCACGTTGCCCTGGGACATTGATTATAGCCCTGTGGCCAATGATATTTCTGCCTCTCCTTCTTGCTTTTGTGAGGTTGAACCCTGCCTCATCAATATATATTAATTCATGCAGGATTTCCTCAGCATCCATCTGCAAAACTCTCTGAAATACAGTGAAAGACAAGATTGTGTAGTTCAGGATAGGTCTAGTATACAGTCAATGTAAAAAAGTCATGTGTGCAGTATGCAACATCACAGTGCTAAAGTGAACAATACAAACCTCCACATACTCATGCCGCAGCCGTTTGACCCTCTCTGAATTCCGCTCAAAAGGCACTCGATAAAGTTCTTTCATTTGAACCTGATGTCTTTTCAGGATGCGTGCCAGTGTTGACTGAGAGACCTGATGGACATTATTGAAAATGCCATGGTCACCGATAATGTTGGCTTGTAGTTCTCTGAGCCTGAGAGCATTATTGGCCAAAACCATGTTTATTATCTCTCTCTCTGGTTCTTGCGTGAATATGGGCCCCCTTCCTCCTTGTCGTTCCCGACCCTCAATCCTATGTAGAGAATAATACATGTAACTTACTGTACAATGTCACAGGAAGGGGTATCACAAGTGCTGACATGGTGCATACAATAAGCGGCTGATTACTGTAACTGTAGACAGATCTTCTTTTACCTGTTTTCCTGTCGAAAAGTCCTTATTACATTATATCTGCTAAGATTTGGCTGAACTCTCAGTCCAGCCTCCCTCAGCGTCAATCCGTGGTTCACAACATGGTCCACTAGTGTTGCACGAATGTCATTTGATAAGTTTGGTCCTCTTCTTCTTTATGCACGTTCTCCTCCTGCTTCAGGTCTTCCTCGACCTCTGGCTCGGCCTCTGCCTCTTCCTCTACCTCCTTCTCCTCCTCTGTGTACTCCTCCTCTCACCCTCACTCTTCTTCTGACTCCTTCCATCTTGGTTGAAGGCAGGTGAACCTACCTGCTGCATTTTTATAGTGCTTAAACCTGATTGGTGTGTCTACAATTTAGCAATCATGTGTTTGTGCACCTGATGGCTGTGTTTAACAGATTGGCTCATAGGTGTGGTAATTTGACAGTCAGTGCTTTGGAATTGCAAGGAAGTAACATCATGATATACTTCTGTGTCTGATGTATACAAGTGTGTTTAGTGTTTTGCAAATCACTGTGTGTAATGTTTTGCAAATAGTGTGAAGCTGACAATGTGCTTACAGTTGTGCAAATCTAGCCTTGTGTTTTGCTCCTTGAGTGTAAGATTTTGCTAATTGTGGGAAAAGTTTAATTTTAGTGTGTAAGCAATCATAAAAAACTGTAATGTAGAACCCTTATTGGTTCCATGTAGAATTCTTTCCACAGAGGGTTCATCCTGGAATCAAAACGGGTTCTTCAAAGGGTTCTCCTATGGGGACCGCCAAAGAACAATTTTAGGTTCTAGATAGCACCTTTTCTTCTAAAAGTGTAGGTGTATATGAGTGTATGAGTGTATGAATACATAAATGTATGCAAGAGTGCGTGTGTGTGTGTGCAGAAGAACTCTTTTGGAACCCTTTTTTCTAAGAGTGTACCACCCATATACAGTATGTACCGTAAGCCCACACTTGCATGTACGATGGCACCCACACACATACATACACAGAAACACACACAGAAACATACACAGAAACACACACAGAAACACACACAGACTCACACACACACAGAAACACACACAGAAACACTCACAGACTCACACACAGAAACACACACAGAAACATACACACACAGAAACACACACAGAGACACACACAGACTCACACACAGAAACATACACAGACTCACACACACAGAAACAGAAACACACACAGAAACACACACAGAAACACACACAGACTCACACACAGAAACACACACACAGAAACACACACAGAAACACACACAGACTCACACACAGAAACATACACAGACTCACACACACACACAGAAACACACACAGAAACACACACAGAAACACACACAGACTCACACACACACAGAAACACACACAGAAACACACACAGACTCACACACAGAAACATACACAGAAACACACACAGAAACACACACAGAAACACACACAGAAACACACACAGAAACAGACACAGAAACACACACCTGGAGCACTCTTGACCAGAACCATAAGAACACACTTGACCATGTACAATGCTTGCATACACACTCTCATGCACGACCAGACACACTCATAACACCATTCACCAATGAGATCACATAACAATACTGTACGCACTCTTTCAATCAGGCTGTTGTGCCAACCTACGTGTGTTCACTCAAGTACACCTTTGTCTTGTGTGTGTGTGTGTGTGTGTGTGTGTGTGTGTGTGTGTGTGTGTGTGTGTGTGTGTATGAAGTGCTATAGTTATTATTTTTTAAATGAAATCAGGTGAATGTAACAATACAGCCATAGCAAAAAGCTCAGACTATTGAAATGTAATTTCATTGATTTAATATATTTTCACTTTCTCTCGCTCTCTTTGTACAAAAATATTCCTAAAACATAGCTAGAACAATTTAATAACACTGAAGTAGAGTGGGTCCTGTCTGGTCCTGATCACTAGATTAGTGAAGCAAGGCATCAAGCTAAAGCTTCTTGCACTAACCAGCCTATAACCAGCACATAAGTTCAGTCCAAGGTCTAAAATGCCTATCTAATCATGTTAAAGGCAATGTTTTAGTTAGCAGTGGAGTTTTACAGCATTGTTAAGGGATCTGATTATCTTTTTATTGAAGGGCAGCTAGATTTGAACTGGGTTTACAGTAGCTAGCTTAGCGACCGTGGCTAAGGGGCAGGTCCCAGACCCTGCTCCAGCCCACTGACACACACAAAACATATGCACACACACACACACACCATTCTCAGTAAATGGTGTCACAGAGTAAGGGACAGGCTTACAGTAAATCATCATTAGAAGCCCACAGCGCTCCTCTCTTTCCCTCATTCCCTCTCTCACTCATTCTCTGTCTCTATCTCTCTCTCATTCCCTCCTTCTCTCCCTCCTTCTCTCTCTCTCTCTCTCTCTGTCTCTCTCTCTCTCTCTCTCTCTCTCTCTCTCTCTCTCTCTCTCACACTCTCTCATTCCCTCCTTCTCTCTCTCTCTCATTCCCCCCTTCTCTCTCTCATTCCCCCATTCTCTCTCTCTCTCTCTCTCTCTCTCTCTCTCTCTCTCTCTCTCTCTCTCTCTCTCTCTCTCTCTCTCTCTCTCTCTCTCTCTCTCTCTCTCTCTCTCTCTCTCTCTCTCTCTCTCTCTCTCTCTCTCTCTCTCTCTCTCTCTCTCTCTCGCTCTCTCTCATTTTCAATAACAAAGGACAAATGAGGCACTTTCAAGAACAAACCAACATCCCCCTAAAATCCACCTCAGTCACATCAAAGGGGTTCAGATGGGTTATAGAGTGGAGGGATGTTGGAGTTTTGACCTTGTGAGAACAGCCAGAGAACTGAAGACGGGGCATTAGTAGAGGTGGCCAGGGTTGTCATCTTACGGGGTGAGTGATTGATATGGGCGAGCGGGCAGGGCAGGGCACATGGCAGTGCCACACTGACGGAGATAGCGCACTGCCCTACGCTCACACCACGTCCAATCGGCCCATAGCCACAGTGACCGGCAGGAACAGGAAGCCAGCTGACCCCAGAGCTGCCGGGACAAAACGCTCGAAAACCGCCAGTCTGCCACAAAGTACTCTGGGTTATGGGGCCAGGGTTGTCTGTTTTTCATTCATGTTCAGTTCCAAAGAAACTCCAGCACACTGCACTGGTAGAGTTGCTCTTGCCTATACGGAAAAAACCTTTGACTTGATCTGATTAAAGGTGAAAGAGACATTTACTTTATAACTATAGATGTCATTATTAGAGTTGTCCTATACTAGGGATGTGATTGTTCCTTCATGTGTCAGTATACTGAATGTGTCTTTCAGAGCAGAGCTCAGTAAGCATCAAACATCCCTTACTATGCATTCTGAGGAGAGGGGGCTCAGCACTCGGAGCCTAACCCCATCCCCAGCCTCCCACAGCAGGGTCAGGCCTCATATCCATAGGGATCAATAGACTACAGTAATAATGGTGATCTGTGGAGACAACATCAAAGACAGCCAGTGACCTATCCAGGGGAGGGCCACGTCCACTGACCTTTTGGGGTGTGATCGGAATAAACACTTTTCTTTACCCCCCCATCAGACCCCCCAGTCCCTAGTCCTCATCCCTCCAGGTCCTCTAGTCCCGCCATCCCATCAGACCTCCCCCAGCTCAGGCCTCTCCCTCTGGGGCCTTGATGTGCTCTAACACGGCCCAATGGCCTCATGCATGTTAATGCCCAGTGGAGAGAGCCAGGGGACAGGAGGGGACTATGACAAAGCAAAAGAGCAGACACACACACACACACACACACACAGTGTCCCTCTAACATGTCTGGGATCTCCCAGGTGGGTGTGTGAGAGAGATCCTCCATGTTCTCTAGTCAAGATAACACTCCACCCCTGGGCTCTGCACAGATCCACGGACAGATAGAGAGAGAGAAGGAGGGAAGGACCCTCTCTCTCTCCTCATCCCCATTTTTACACTGCTATCCTCCTCAACCTTCACTTCTTTCTCTCATTCCTCTCTCTCTCCTCTCTTACCTCTACTCGTTTATATCCCTCTCTTCCTCTTTTCCTCCTTTTCTCCTCCTTATCTATCTCCCTCTTCTCATCCCTCTGTCCTCCATCATCCCCCTCTCCCTAGTTTCATCTGTCCTCCCTCATCCCCCTCTCCCTAGTTTCATCTTTCCTCCCTCATCCCCCTCTCCCTAGTTTCATCTGTCCTCCCTCATCCCCCTCTCCCTAGTTTCATCTGTCCTCCCTCATCCCCCTCATCCTCCTCTCCCTAGTTTCATCTGTCCTCCCTCATCCCCCTCTCCCTAGTTTCATCTGTCCTCCATCATCCCCCTCTCCCTAGTTTCATCTGTCCTCCATCATCCCCCTCTCCCTAGTTTCATCTGTCCTCCATCATCCCCCTCTCCCTAGTTTCATCTGTCCTCCCTCATCCCCCTCTCCCTAGTTTCATCTGTCCTCCATCATCCCCCTCTCCCTAGTTTCATCTTTCCTCCCTCATCCCCCTCATCCTCCTCTCCATAGTTTCATCTGTCCTCCCTCATCCCCCTCTCCCTAGTTTCATCTGTCCTCCATCATCCCCCTCTCCCTAGTTTCATCTGTCCTCCCTCATCCCCCTCATCCCCCTCTCCCTAGTTTCATCTTTCCTCCCTCATCCCCCTCATCCCCCTCTCCCTAGTTTCATCTTTCCTCCCTCATCCCCCTCATCCCCCTCTCCCTAGTTTCATCTTTCCTCCCTCATCCCCCTCATCCCCCTCTCCCTAGTTTCATCTTTCCTCCCTCATCCCCCTCTCCCTAGTTTCATCTTTCCTCCCTCATCCCCCTCATCCCCCTCTCCCTAGTTTCATCTTTCCTCCCTCATCCCCCTCTCCCTAGTTTCATCTTTCCTCCCTCATCCCCCTCTCCCTAGTTTCATCTTTCCTCCCTCATCCCCCTCATCCCCCTCTCCCTAGTTTCATCTTTCCTCCCTCATCCCCCTCATCCCCCTCTCCCTAGTTTCATCTTTCCTATTTGATCCCACCGCAGCAGCCTTGCTCGCTCTCCTCTCTCCTCTCTCTCTCTCGTTGGGTATTCTGGGTACAAGGGGAGCTTGGCGCTCCATTGGAATAAGAATGCATGCATTATTTGATAATCAGAGTGTATTGTAATCCTTGACCCTGGCCCTGCATCTCAAACAGGGATTGGGGATTAGACTGGGGACGGGGCTGCTAGCTAGTCTGTCTGTCTGTGTGCTCTCTGCTCTCTGACAGGCTGGCTGACTCTCTCCTGCCTGCCTGCGTCCTCAGGGCACCCCTGATCCACTGTAATGAGCAGGGCGACATGCCGTGGTGTGTGCGTGTGTGTGTGTGTGCGTGAATGCTTGTGTGTGTGTGAGTGCGTGCACATGTGTGTGTGTGTGTTGGGGTGGGGGTATGGGGAAGAGGGGTTGTGACTATGGAAAGCAGGCGCTGGATGGTCATGGATTTCATGTATATGGAGCATATTGCTGTGCCCTAGGATGCACACATATGTGTGTATAGGAAAGGGGGAAAGAGTAGCAGAATTTGTGTGTGTATCTGTGTGTATGAGAGAGAGAGAGAGAGAGAGAGAGAGAGAGAGAGAGAGAGAGAGAGAGGAGAGAGAGAGAGAGAGAGAGAGAGAGAGAGAGAGAGAGAGAGAGAGAGAGAGAGAGAGAGTGTAGAGTGCATTCGGAAAGTATTCAGACCCCTTGACTTTTTCCACATTTTGTTACGTTACAGCCTTATTCTAAAATTGATTAAATGATTTCCCCCCCTCATCAATCTACACACAATACCCCTTAATGACAAAGTGAAAACAGGTTTTTAGAAATGTTTGCAAATTTATTAAACATAAAAAATTAAAATTAAAATGTACATAAGTATTCAGACCCTTTGCTATGAGACTCGAAATCGAGCTCAATTGCATCATGTTTCCATTGATCATCCTTGAGATTTTTCTACAACTTCATTGGAGTCCGCCTGCGGTAAATACAATTGATTGAACATGATTTAGAAACGCACACACCTGTCTATATAAGGTCCCACAGTTGACAGTACATGTCAGAGCAAAAACCAAGCCATGAGGTTGAAGGAATTGTCAGAGACAGGATTGTGTCGAGGCACAGATCTGGGGAAGGGTACCTAAAAATGCCTGCAGCATTGAAGGTCCCCAAGAACACAGTGGCCTCCATCATTCTTAAATGGAAGAAGTTTGGAACCACCAACACTCTTCCTAGAGCTGCCCCCCGGCCAAACTGAGCAATCGGGGGAGAAGGGCCTTGGTCAGGGAGGTGACCAAGAACCCAATGGTCACTCTGACAGAGCTCCAGAGTTCCTCTGTGGAGATGGGAGAACCTTCCAGAAGGACAACCATCTCTGCAGGACTCCACCAATCAGGCCTCTCCTTCACACAAATTCAGACAGCTGATGTTCTGAAAGAGCTGCAAAATCTGGACCCCTACAAATCAGCTGGACTAGACAATCTGGACCCTTTCTTTCTAAAACTAGCCGCCGAAATTGTCGCAACCCCTATTACTAGCCTGTTCAACCTCTCTTTCGTAACGTCTGAGATCCCCAGAGATTGGAAAGCTGCCGCGGTCATCCCCCTCTTCAAAGGGGGTGACACTCTAGATCCAAATTGTTACAGACCTATATCCATCCTGCCCTGCCTTTCGAAAGTATTTGAAAGCCAAGTTAACAAACAGATCACCGACCATTTCGAATCCCGCCGTACCTTCTCCGCTATGCAATCCGGTTTCCGAGCTGGTCATGGGTGCACTTCAGCCACGCTCAAGGTCCTAAACGATATTATAACCGCGATCGATAATAGACAGTACTGTGCAGCCTTCTTCATCGACCTGGCCAAGGCTTTCGACTCTGTCAACCACCGCATTCTTATTGGCAGACTAAATAGCCTTGGTTTCTCAAATGACTGCCTCGCCTGGTTCACCAACTACTTCTCAGATAGAGTTCAATGTGTCAAATCAGAGGGCTTGTTGTCTGGACCTATGGCAGTCTCTATGGGGGTGCCACAGGGTTCAATTCTTGGGCCGACTCTTTTTCTCCGTGTATATCAATGATGTCGCTCTTGCTGCTGGTGACTCTCAGATCCACCTCTACGCAGACGACACCATTTTGTATACATCTGGCCCTTCATTGGACACTGTGTTAACAAACCTCCAAACGAGCTTCAATGCCATACAACACTCCTTCAGTAGCCTCCAACTGCTCTTAAACACTAGTAAAACTAAATGCATGCTCTTCAATCGAACGCTGCTGGCACCCGTCCACCCGACTAGAATCACTACTCTCGACGGGTCTGACCTAGAGTATGTGGACAGCTACAAATACCTAGGTGTCTGGTTAGACTGTAAACTCTCCTTCCAGACTCACATTAAGAATCTCCAATCCAAAGTTAAATCTAGAATCGGCTTCCTATTTCGCAACAAAGCCTCCTTCACTCATGCTGCCAAACATGCCCTCGTAAAACTGACTATCCTACCGATCCTTGACTTCAGCGATGTCATTTACAAAATAGCCTCCAACACTCTACTCAGCAAATTGGATGTAGTCTATCACAGTGCCATCCGTTTTGTCTCCAAAGCCCCATACACTACCCACCACTGTGACCTGTACGCTCTTGTTGGCTGGTCCTCACTACATGTTCGTCGTCAAACCCACTGGCTCCAGGCCATCTATAAATTACTGCTAGGCAAATCCCCGCCTTATTTTAGCTCATTGGTCACCATAGCAGCACCCACCCGTAGTCTGTGCACCAGCAGGTATATCTCACTGGTCATCCCCAAAGCCAACACCTCCTTTGGCCGCCATTCCTTCCAGTTCTCTGCTGCCAATGACTGGAACGAATTGCAAAAATCTCTGAAGCTGGAGACTCTTATCTCCCTCACTAACTTTAAGCATCAATTGTCAGAGCACCTTACCGATCACTGCACCTGTACACAGCCCATCTGAAATTAGCCCACCCAACTACCTCATCCCTATATTGTTATTTATTTTGCTCTTGCACCCCAGTATCTCTATCTGCACATAATCTCTTGCACATCTAGCATTCCAGTGTTAATACTAATTGTAATTATTTTGCACTATAGCCTATTTATTGCCTTACCTCCATAACTTGCTACATTTGCACACACTGTATATATATTTTCTGTTGTATTTTTTGACTTTATGTTTTTTTACCCCATATGTAACTCTGTGTTGTTGTTTTTATCGCACTGCTTTGCTTTATCTTGGCCAGGTCGCAGTTGTAAATGAGAACTTGTTCTCAACTGGCTTACCTGGTTAAATAAAGGTTAAATAAAAAAAATATACAAAAAACAGTCCGCTTGGAGTTTGCCAAAAGGCACCTAAAGACTCTCAGACCATAAGAAACAAGATTCTCTTGTCTGATGAAACCAAGATTGAACTCTTTGGCCTGAATGCCAAGCGTCACATCTGGAGGAAACCTGGCACCATCCCTACGGTGAAGCATGATGGTGGCAGCATCATAATGTGGGGATGCTTTTCAGCGGCAGGGACTAGGAGACTAGTCAGGATCAGTTTCGACCCGTCATTCAGGGCAGGTGGGGCAGAGCAAAAAAAATAAGAATGTATATATCTTTTTTTTGGCTTGCCTGTTTTGCATGTTATTTTGGCATTAATAGGTGTCAGATATCAGATTGCAAACAATGTAATTTAAAAATAATAATAATTCAGTTAATAAAGCCGCATACAAACATCGTCTCTTTTTTGCTTTCTTGAGTAAGGCAGTTCCAAAATGCAGGTGTTTCAGCCTAGCTCAGTGCTTTCTGTGGTGGTGGGGCAGCCAGTGGAAAATACGGGGTGTAGATGTTGGTAATGTTCTCTACTTGCGCTGTGATTAGCTCAGTGTTCTGTCACTCATGGGGACAATACGTCACCACCAAGTCTAAGGGTAGAGCTCGAAAATTCAAGCCCCTTAGGTGCTGCCATAGAGTTACATTAGAAGTGCCCATCCAAGTAGCTTTGATTGGACTGATCATGTCAACATCATACTTTCAAAATCTTAGCTAGCAGTCATCATCATGAATCAAGTCGACAATCTACTGGCAAATCCTTTTTAATCCTTGTCATATGAAGATAAATAATGAAGAGAAATTATAGATAAAACGTATCGGTGCTCATCGGCCATTGGACATAAACTTTACACAACAAATTGGAAATCGCAAATTCAACAATGAGTGGTTTCATTGGCAAACTGCAAGCATTGCCAACCAATCACTAGCCTGCTATTCAGTGGAGTGGCTGTGTGGTCCCAAATCTGGGATTAAGGGTCTCTTTTCCAAGTTAAAATGATAAACATTCAACATTGGCCATGCTGTCAATGAAGCATGATTTGTGCCACGCTCAAAACAATTGTTAACTCGGAACTGCGAAAACTTGACTTCAATATGTTCAAGACAACTGGGAACTCGGGAAAAAACTAGCTCCGACTGGGAAAATACATTTTGAACGGTCATCCAACTCGGAATTGTAAATCTGGAACTCGGGCCTCTTTCTAGAGCTACGACCTGAAGATCACTGACATCATGATTCAACCTTGTTTTTTTCAGAGTTCCCAGTTGTCTTGAAAGCACCATAAATCCAGAGAATGCCAGACTTTGATGACAAAATTTGCCCACGAAGGACCGCTGCGCCACCTTCCTGTTCAAGTGAGCACAGCACAACAAGGTGAGTCCAAAAATGTCTTGTATGCTGCTGCATAAATCATGTAATATGCCAGGGAGATCTGTATACTGTAGCTAAGACAGTAATACTAAGTGTATGTTGTGTAGTAAGCTGTTAGTAGCCCATGTGCCTCTCCCTAATAATTGGGTCCCTTTACACCCTCATAACTTAGCCTACTGTTCTACCTTGGTGGTGCACATGTAGCCTATAACCTGTTTTAGAGAAATGTCATCATTGAATATTGTAAGAGCTTTCCTTGTCTGCTTATATGCCCCCTTAATGTATCCAATGGTTCTCACTTGGTGTACAGGGAGAACACTGTAAGAACGGCCCATGTTCTGAATTCTGTCGCTGTACATTTCAAAGTGCTAAACAAATAGTTACATTGACTACGTCCGTCCTAGCTCGCTCATTAATGTCTTAATCGAAATTACGGATTGCCGCTTATCCGCTTGTCGTCCCCTTATGCCATAGTTTGTACATCTCAATTGTCAGTAGAAACTACATCTGTTTAAGCAAGTCATCCATATCAGCTATGTTTTTTTAAAAGGCAGTAAATAAGGCTGAATGAACTGAGTTTCGCTGCCAGACAAGGCTCCACTGATAGCCAGGTGTAGCAGTGGTAAGATGTTGGAACTGCTGTTGGGACTCTGCTGTTGGGACAGCTTTATGTAAGCCCTAACAGAGCTTGAGATGATCTGCAGAGAAGAATGGGAGAAACTCCCCAAATAATAATAATAATAATAATAATAATAAATAATAATAATAATATGCCATTTAGCAGACGCTTTTAACCAAAGCGACTTACAGTCATGTGCGCATACATTGTTACGTATGGGTGGTCCCGGGGATCGAACCCACTACCCTGGCGTTACAAGCGCCATGCTCTACCAATTGAGCTACAGAGGACCAAATACAGGTGTGCCAGGCTTGTAGCGTCATACCCAAGAGGATTGGATGCTGTAATCACTGCCAAAGGTGCATCAACAAAATACTGAGTAAAGGGTCTGAATACTTATGCAAGTGATATTTAAGTTTTTATTTTTTTATAATTTGCTAAAAATAAAATACAAATAGTGTGTAGATTGATGAGGATTTTATTTTATTTTATCCATTTTAGAATAAGCCTGTAACGTAATACAATTTGGAAAAAGTCAAGGGGTCTGAATACTTTCCGAATGCACTGTATATGAAGCCTGATGATTGTGCAGAGGCCTTGAGCTGACCCTTGTGATGCGGAGAGAAGAGAGGGAGAGAGAGAGCAAGAGAGTGAGATAGAGAGAGAGAGAGAAAGAGAGATTGAGAGAGAGAGAGAGAAAACTGGAGAAAAACACATGACCACAGCTCAGCTATCAGGCATCCTTTTCACAAAAAATGACATGTACATTCAGCCATGCGAACGGGAGGCCAGCTCTGGGTGTAAAACACAATATTGACATGTATGATATCAGATCCAGGCCGTTGTTTTGTATCCGTCTCTGGACCAATCTAGCCTTCCCAATAACGGTGACAGATTTCCATTGAAGTGTGCAGAGAGAGAGAGGGATCACTCTCAACATCACTCTGTCAGACCCAAACAACCAAAACAACAAGGAAAAGAAAGATGGTGGCTACATACATATTGGCAGGCAACGAACATTTCCCCCTGAGCACGCTGCCCCAGTGACTGGCTTTTAATAAATGACTTAATTACTTAATGAGAACGGAATTCTCTAGATGCAACTATTCCTTTTCCCCCTCCTTTTCCATCCCTTCTTGCCCATCCGTTCTCACAGGTATCAACAGAGGAATTTGGGCTAAATGTGCTCGTTTTTCGTTTGGGTTTGGAACGAAAGGTGAGGTTGAGTTAACACAGTTGGCATCCGTAATGTCAGCTATAAAAAAAAAGAATAGAGAGACAGAGGGAAAGGTAGAGGTAGAGAGAGAGGGAATAGAGTGATAGGTAGATGGAGAAAGACAGATAGAGCCCTTAGAGCCATGCTGGCATGAATTTAACATTCTGAGCAGGAAATGCACAGGTGTCATTCACTATCATTAGCAAAAGGTGCCTTTAGTATGTGAGAGCCCAGTGGTCTCTCTCTGTTTCACACACACACATACATATACACACTGACCTACTCGCCTACTCACCACAGAAGGTTGGTGGAACCTTAATTGGGGAGGACGGGCTCGTGGTAATGGCTGGAGCGGAATTAGTAAAATGGCATCAAACACATCAAACACATGGTTACAGCAACTAGAATGGTGCCGACGGCAAGCGAGTAAACTGCCTCTTCCATCAATCCTATTAGCCAATGTTCAATCATTTGAGAATAAATTAGATGACCTAAGATTACGGTTATCCTACCAACGGGACATTAAAAACTGTAATATCTTATGTTTCAACGAGTCATGGCTGAACGACGACATGGACAACATACAGCTAGCCGGCTATATGCTACAACGGCAGGATAGAACGGCTGATTCCGGTAAGACAAGTGGTGGCGATCTGTGTATATTTGTAAACAACAGCTGGTGCACAAAATCAAATACTAAGGAAGTCTCTAGGTTTTGCTCGCCTGAGGTAGAGTATCTTATGATAAGCTGTAGACCACACTATTTACAAGAGAGTTTTCATCTATATTTTTCATAGCTGTCTATTTACCACCACAAACCAATGCTGGCATTAAGATTGCACTGAATGAGCTGTATAAGGCCATAAGTGAACAGGAAATCGCTCATCCAGAGGCAGCGCTACTAGTGGCCGGGGACTTTAAT
Organism: Coregonus clupeaformis; assembly: GCF_020615455.1. Taxonomy (NCBI): domain Eukaryota; kingdom Metazoa; phylum Chordata; class Actinopteri; order Salmoniformes; family Salmonidae; genus Coregonus; species Coregonus clupeaformis. The sequence continues at coordinate 1,362,812 of NC_059196.1, forward strand.
GCAGGGAAACTTAAATCCGTTTCTACCAGCGTGTTAAATGTGCAACCAGAGGAAAAAAAACTCTAGACCACCTTTACTCCACACACAGAGACGCATACAAAGCTCTCCCTCGCCCTCCATTTGGCAAATCTGACCATAACTCTATCCTCCTTATTCCTGCTTATAAGCAAAAACTAAAGCAGGAAGCACCAGTGACTCGGTTAATAAAAAAGTGGTCAGATGACGCAGATGCTAAGATACAGGACTGTTTTGCTAGCACAGACTGGAACATGTTCCGGGATTCTTCAGATAGCATTGAGGAGTACACCACATCAGTCACTGGCTTCATCAATAAGTGCATCGATGACGTCGTCCCCACAGTGACCGTACGTACATACCCCAACCAGAAGCCATGGATTACAGGCAACATCCGCACTGAGCTAAAGTGTAGAGCTTCCGCTTTCAAGGAGCAGGACTCTAACCCGGATGCTTATAAGAAATCCCGCTATGCCCTCCGACGAACCATCAAACAGGCAAAGAGTCAATACAGGACTAAGATTGAATCGTACTACACCGGCTCTGACGCTCGTCGGATGTGGCAGGGCTTGAAAACTATTACAGACTACAAAGGGAAGCACAGCAGCGAGCTGTCCAGTGACACAAGACTTCCAGACGAGCTAAACCACTTCTATGCTCGCTTCGAGGCAAGCAACACTGAATCATGCATGAGAGCACCAGCTGTTCCGGATGACTATGTGATCACGCTCTCCGTAGCCAATGTGAGTAAGACTTTTAAGTAGGTCAACATCCACAAGGCCGCAGGGTCAGACGGATTACCAGGACATGTACTCCGAGCATTTTACATTTACATTTACGTCATTTAGCAGACGCTCTTATCCAGAGCGACTTACAAATAGGTGCATTCACCTTATAGCCAGTGGGATCACCACTTTACAATGTTTTTTTTTTTGTTTGTTTGTTTTTGGGTTGGGGTTTGGGTTGGGGAGCATGTGCTGACCAACTGGCAAGTGTCTTCACTGACATTTTCAACATGTCCCTGACTGAGTCTGTAATACCAACATGTTTCAAGCAGACCACCATAGTCCCCGTGCCCAAGGACACTAAGATAACCTGCCTAAATGACTACCGACCCGTAGCACTCACGTCTATAGCCATGAAGTGCTTTGAAAGGCTGGTCATGGCTCACATCAACACCGTTATCCCAGAAACCCTAGACCCACTCCAATTTGCATACCGCCCCAACAGATCCACAGATGATGCAATCTCTATTGCACTCCACACTGCCCTTTCCCACCTGGACAAGAGGAACACCTACGTGAGAATGCTATTCATTGACTACAGCTCAGCATTCAACACCATAGTGCCCTCAAAGTTCATCACTTAGCTAAGGATCCTGGGACTAAACACCTCCCTCTGCAACTGGATCCTGGACTTCCTGACGGGCCGCCCCCATGTGGTAAGGGTAGGTAACAACACATTTGCCACACTGATCCTCAACACGGGGGCCCCTCAGGGGTGCGTGCTCAGTCCCCTCCTGTACTCCCTGTTCACCCATGACTGCATGACCAGGCACGACTCCAACACCATCATTAAGTTTGCCGACGACACAACAGTGGTAGGCCTGATCACCGACAACGAAGAGACAGCCTATAGGGAGGAGGTCAGAGAACTGGCCGTGTGGTGCTAGGATAACAACCTCTCCCTCAACGTGACCAAGACAAAGGAGATGATTGTGGACTACATGAAAAAAAGAGGACTGAGCACACCCCCATTCTCATCGATGGGGCTGTAGTGGAACAGGTTGAGACCTTCAAGTTCCTTGGTGTCCACATCACCAACGAACTATCTTGGTCCAAACACACCAAGACAGTCGTGAAGAGGGCACGACAAAGCCTATTCCCCCTCAGGAGACTGAAAAGATTTGGCATGGGTCCTCAGTTCCTCAAAAAATTATACAGCTGCACCATCGAGAGCATCCTGACTGGTTGCATCACCGCCTGGTATGGCAACTGCTTGGTCTCCGACCGCAAGGCACTACAGAGGGTCATGCATACAGCCCAGTACATCACTGGGGCCAAGCTTCCTGCCATCCAGGACCTCTATACCAGGCGGTGTCAGAGGAAGGCCCTCAAAATTGTCAAAGACTCCAGCCACCCTAGTCATAGACTGTTCTCTCTGCTACCGCATGGCAAGCGGTACCGGAGTGCCAAGTCTAGGTCCAAAAGACTTCTCAACAGCTTCTACCCCCAAGCCATAAGACTCTTGAACAGCTAATCATGGCTAACCGGACTATTTGCACTGTCCCCCCACCCCCACCCTATATTTTTACGCTGCTGCCACTCTGTTAATTATTTATGCATAGTCACTTTAACTCTACCCACATGTACATATTACCTCAACTACCTCAACTAGCCGGTGCCCCTGCACATTGACTCTGCACCGGTACCCCCCTTTATATATAGCCTCCCTACTGTTATTTTATTTTACTTCTGCTCTTTTTTTCTGAACACTTTTGTTGTTGTTGTTTTATTTTACTTTTTTATTTAAAAAAATTAATGCATTGTTGGTTAAGGGCTGGAAGTAAGCATTTCACTGTAATGTCTACACCTGTTGTATTCGGCGCATGTGGCCAATACAATTTGAACTGATTTGATTTGATTTGATGCCATTCCATTTATTCCGTTCCAGCCATTATTATGAGCCGTCCTCCCCTCAGCAGCCTCCACTGCTACTCATCTATCTCTCTGGTGAATGGTACTGTTGCTGAAACACACGTCTAACATTGCCATCTAGTGGTACTTTTCAACGACTTACCAGGCAAAACTCTAGATAAACACTATAAACCTACATCTCAAGCACGTGCTTTTAGACATAAATTGACAATTGAGCTTTCTAGGAAATGTATATAATTTTATATCAAAGTGTGAAAACTGTGCATGGGTTTGTATGTTCTGTACTGTATGTTGTCTGTGTCTATCATTTATGTTAGAGTTTGTGAATCTATGGAAACACTCCGTAAGCTCTCCCCCAAGTCATTGCTGCAAACTATGGCGAGATGAGTCAGAAAAATCTATCTGAGCATCTGAGCGGCCATAGTAGGAAGCAGGGAAGGTATGCTCATCAGACGATAGCCCAGCCCTGATGGACACACAGCACAGGTTGTATTAACATGTATAAACCCCTAAACATCCTGTTCCCCCTTCATCATCACTCAAATGTACCATTATCTCCCTTAGAGTTGAACTCAGGAGTGCGGTTTTATGAATGTATTTTTACCTTGCCCTATCTACTACCAGCAGCAATCCATCACACAAGCATTTTCAAGCATTGAAAAATGGAAAAAAAATGGTCTCAAGTGATGGTCTCAAGTGATGGTCGTTGTGATATACAGTGTGATTTAACTATTCCCACCGCCTATCCCATTAGTACTATACTGTATTCCTCTACTGTGCTACTACTAGTGTGCTATATTATGTACGGTCCTGTTTTTTATATAGGAATTCTTTATACTCTAATTAAAGTACATAAAGCCTTATTGCAAGCTCTCTGCTGTCTATTTGTCACTGTCCTTAGTGTCCCCAGTAATAATGGGAGATTGAACATGAGTGTGTGTGTGTGTGTGTCTACCCCTGCCTGCCTGGGTCAGAGCCAGCCTAGCTCCCTGCTTGCCTGCCGCCTGTGGTATTTCCCTCGTATTTAAAGGGCACAGAAGATCAAGCTTCTGAGAGACACTTTAATTTACTTACTGGCCTTTAAAAATAACCTCAGATTTGATTTGGCACCGTAATACAGTTAATGGTGAATATCTGTTAAATGGCAATCGTACGCTCAGGTATCGATCATCTCCAAGAGAGCACCTGACAGTGCTTGGAGGACATTATCCTTTTGTCACAAGAGCTGAAGGGCTCTTTGTGAGTTTACCACAGTCTCAATGCATGTTTGACTAATATCAAGAGATATGTCCATCTATAGGCTATAGCCATTGATGTATACTGTACAAACAGATATACTATGCATACAAATCTTAGTTAGTGTTAGGCCTACTGCTGCTAGGTAGCTCTCGCTCTGCTCTCCCCCTCCCCTCTGTCTGTCCTTGATTGCAGGAGTGAAGTCTGGTGTGCGGGAGTCAGGGTTCCAGCTGCAGCTCATTCACTATAATCACCTCAGCCTTTAAGACCCGGTCAAACTTACCACTCATCGTCAGATCATAGTCAAGACGACCATGTTAGTCTCGCTGCCGACTCAACCTGTTTGTTTTCGCTCTTTGTGTTTTTGGCCTGTTCTATTTACTTTTCTCCTGTGCCACAGATTATTGGAACCTGACTCCTGCCTCCGCTTCACTCCTGCCACCACCATCCTGCTTTCCACTACCGGACCTCCCTTTTGGACTCACCACGGACACTAGGACATTATGGTACCACACCTGCCCTGACCTGGATCTGTTACCCTCCCTGTAACCTGGACTTGCTCTTCCCCTATTATTGGAAACCTGGACTAATTGAACATTGTAAATAAACCTGTTAAACCTTCTCTGGCTTGGTGTAGTTGTCTGCATTTGGGTTCAAATCCAGTTAAATCATGACAGTTAGTTAGAGGACACACAATTAATAATGGAAACACTTGAGTAAATGAGGGATACAAAGTATTTGAAAGCAGGTGCTTCCACACAGGTGTGGTTCCTGAGTTAATTAAGCAATTAACATCCCATCATGCTTAGGGTCATATATAAAAATGCTGGGCAGGCCATTATTTTGTACTCATCCCAGTGGGCACAGACGTCAATTCAACGTCTATTCCATGTTGGTTCAACTTAAGATAATTGAAATGACGTGGAAACAACATTGATTCAACCAGTGCACGAGTGGTCACTGAATGGTTTGATGAGCATGAAAACGATGTAAACCATATGCCATGGCTGACACAGTCACCAGATCTCGACCCAATTGAACAGTTATGGGAGATTCTGGAGCGGCTCCTGAGACAGCGTTTTCCACCACCATCAACAAACCACCAAATGATGGAATTTCTCATGGAAGAATGGTGTCGCATACCTCCAATACAGTTCCAGACACTTGTAGAATCTATGCCATGGTGCACTGAAGCTGTTCTGGCTCGTATTTGCCCAACGCCATATTAATACACTTTATGTTGTTGTTTCCTTTATTTTGTCAGTTACCTCTACATAGCCTACTGTACAGAGAGACAAATACACACAAACTGTACAGACAGGACAACCAGACAGATAGACATCAGACAGTCGTCTCCAGGAATTTCCTGTCCCAACCATCTATTTCCACTGGAAAATATGCCCCTTCAACACCCCCGTCCCCTCCTCATCCCTCCTCCCTACCCTTTCCCTGATTAAAATAACCCACAGCCTGCCGAGAAGGAGTCGAGGTATTTAGAAATAAATATTCCCTGGGCTAGCAGATGGGTAGGGTGGATAGACATACAGACAGACATACAGAAGGACAGATGGAAGGACGGATGGAGAGACGGAGGGATGGGATGATGCACAGCTGCGGCCCGGGCGATGCCTTTTCTGCCTCCCCTATTTCCCCGCTCTTTATCATGGCCCCACACTTGTGCTCCGCTGGTAATCAGAGAGGCCTGGCCCCTTCCACAGAGCCAGCAAACGCATTCTAATCTCATCTGTTGCATATCTAATACTAATTGGAATCCTGCAACTGGGTCACTGTCATTGTTTTTCAAGTACTGTCAAGTCGGGGGAAACATATGAAACTGAAAATATACCCCTGCCCCTCACAGGAGCTCTCTCTCTCTCTCTCTCTCTCTCTCTCTCTCTCTCTCTCTCTCTCTCTCTCTCTCTCTCTCTCTCTCTCTCTCTCTCTCTCTCTCTCTCTCAAACTATTAAGATATTCCTCCATCTACCATCCGATGGGCTGAAGGGGGCAAGCAGGGGAAGGGAAGATGCTCCCCAGGCCTGCTTGCACCCTGTGTGTACGTGTGTGTGCACTCGTGCATGCGTGTGTGTGCATGTGTCTCCATCTCCTCTCCAGGGATTGCAACTGCAGTGCTCGTCCTTGAGACATGGGGCTTTAGCGTAGTGTGTGTGTGTGTGTGAGAGTGTGTGTTCACTGTAGGCCTGCACGTCTCGCTGACTACATTTCCAATCTAAACGGCCTGTCCACACAGACATTTTGGGGTCACTTTTGTAATGTTTGTTTATATCTTTAAAGTGCATAACTCTCCCCCCAAAAGCAATCAGATTAGGCTATCATTCCGTCCTAAACCCAAACCCATAACACATCTACATGTATATGTTCAATTGGCCATGTCAAGGTCTTAGCTTCGCTAAAATAATGCACTAGTGGAACGACATCTCAAAATCGCCTCAAATGGGGGCTACTGTTAATGTACTCGCTCACATCGAGATGCTGAGAGGATAAAGAGAGATGGGGGGGATTATGCGTTGACGAGTGCGGATCCAAATTAACGCTCGCTCAATCATGCGGCCAAACCGTCTGGGGCTAATTTCTTTGGAAGATGGCCGGGTGGTTTGTGCTCTCTCTCGTTATTAATGTACAAGGCCCTCCTGATTGGCAGGGACATTTCTGATGTGACTTCTTGGTCAATTTGGCCACTAATTCATATGTCTATACTCTTGGACCAGCTCCCTCCCTCCCTCCCTCCCTCCCTCCCTCGCTCAGACTATAGGCCTACTTCATGTGCATATTTACATAAAATGCAATAATTTAATCAATTTGTTCATTTTGTATGGTGCATGTTGTTTAACTATGGGGTGTTTCATTTAATTTATTTTGTGTCTTTCTGTTGAATGCACAAGTTTGATTATGTTTCATTGTACAGTGGATTCGGAAAGTATTCAGACCCATTGACTTTTTCCACATTTTGTTACATTACAGCCTTATTCTAAAATGGATTAAATAAAAACATGTCCTGAGCAATCTACACACAATACCCCATAATGACAAAACGAAAATAGGTTTTTAGACAATTTTGCGTCCTGTTTCCATTGATTATCCTTGAGATGTTTCCAACTTGATTGGAGTCCACCTGTGGTAAATTCAATTGACTGGACATGATTTGGAAAGTCACACACCTGTCTATATAAGGTCACACAGTTGACAGCGCATGTCAGAGCAAAAACCAAGCCATGAGGTCGAAGGAATTGTCCGTAGAGCTCTGGGACAGGATTGTGTCGAGG
>NC_059196.1:2320000-2415000 GCF_020615455.1 Coregonus clupeaformis
GCCTGTAGCGTCTTGGGACTCGTCTGAAGTCGGTACAGCCGACCTGCCAACTTCTGTCTGTAGCGTCCGAACAGTTTGGGCTACACACTAATATGACTCTCACGAACACATACAGTACCAGTCAAAAGTTTGGCCACACCTACTCATTCAAGGGTTTTTCTTTATTTTTACTATTTATTACATTGTAGAATAATAGTGAAGACATCAAGACAATGAAATAACACATATGGAATCATGTAGTAACCAAACAAGTGTTAAACAAATCAAATATATTTTAGATTTTAGATTCACCCTTTGCCTTAATGACAGCTTTGCAAACTTTTGACTGGTAGTGTACATGTCGGTTGTTTTGCTCTAGTACGTCCACAGGCCTCACAAGACTCTGCTGTAGGTTCCCCGGTGCCAATTGAAAAAATGAATGGAAGTTTATACTGTTTAGTTCCAAAAATAAGGGGTTAAATACATGTAAAAAAAAAATATATAGAGTTGAAGTCGGAAGTTTACATACACCTTAGCCAAATACATTTAAACTCAGTTTTTCACAATTCCTGACATTTAATCCTAGTAAAAATTCCCTGTTTTAGGTCAGTTAGGATTACCACTTTATTTTAAGAATGTGAAATGTCAGAATAACAGCAAAGAGAATTATTTATTTCAGCTTTTATTTCTTTCCTAACATTCCCAGTGGGTCAGAAGTTTACATACACTCAATTTGTATTTGGTAGCATTGCCTTTAAATTGTTTAAATTGGGTCAAACATTTCGAGTAGCCTTCCACAAGCTTCCCACAATAAGTTGGGTGAATTTTGGCCCATTCCTCCTGACAGAGCTGGTGTAACTGAGTCAGGTTTGTAGGCCTCCTTGCTCGCACACTCTTTTTCAGTTCTGCCCACACATTTTCTATAGGATTGAGGTCAGGGCTTTGTGATGGTCACTCCAATACCTTGACTTTGTTGTCCTTAAGCCATTTGCCACAACTTTGGAAGTATCCTTGGGGTCATTATCCATTTGGAAGACCTATTTGCGACCAAGCTTTGACTTCCTGACTGATGTCTTAGGATGTTGCTTCAATATATCCACATAATTTTCCTTCCTCATGATGCCATCTATTTTGTGAAGTGCACCAGTCCCTCCTGCAGCAAAGCAACCCCACAGCATGATGCTGCCACCCCCGTGCTTCACGGTTGGGATGGTGTTCTTCGGCTTGCAAGCCCCCCCTTTTTCCTCCAAACATAACAATGGTCATTATGGCCAAACAGTTATATTTTTGTTTCATCAGAACAGAGGACATTTCTCCAAAAAGTATGATCTTTGTCCCCATGTGCAGTTGCAAACCGTAGTCTGGCTTTTTTATGGCGGTTTTGGAGCAGTGGCTTCTTCCTTGCTGAGCGGCCTTTCAGGTTATGTCGATATAGGACTCGTTTTACTGTGGATATAGATACTTTTGTACCGGTTTCCTCCAGCATCTTCACAAGGTCCTTTTGCTGTTGTTATGGGATTGATTTGCACTTTTCACACCAAAGTACTTTCATCTCTAGGAGACAACGCGTCTCCTTCCTGAGCGGTATGACGGCTGCGTGGTCCCATGGTGTTTATACTTGCGTACTATTGTTTGTACAGATGAACGTGGTACTTTCAGGCGTTTGGAAATTGCTCCCAGGGATGAACCAGACTTGTGGAGGTCTACAATTTTTTGTCTGAGGTCTTGGCTGATTTCTTTTCATTTTCCCATGATGTCAAGCAAAGAGGCTCTGAGTTTGAAGGTAGGCCTTGAAATACATCCACTGGTACGCCTCCAATTGACTCAAATGATGTCAATTAGCCTATCAGAAGCTTCTAAAGCCATGACATCATTTTCTGGAATTTTCCATGCTGTTTAAAGGCACAGTCAACTTAGTGTATGTAAACTTCTGACCCACTGGAATTGTGATACAGTGAATTATAAGTGAAATAATCTGTCTGTAAACAATTGTTGGAAAAATTACTTGTGTCATGCACAAAGTAGATGTTCTAACCGACTTGCCAAAATTATAGTTTGTGGTGTTGAAAAACGAGTTTTAATGACTCCAACCTGAGTGTATGTAAACTTCCGACTTCAACTGTATATTTACTGGTCTTTCTTATATCTCTCAGATATAGGACAGACACTTCAGAACAGAACCTCCTTCAGATTTTTTTTGGGGGACTGTCTGTTGTTTCATGTAGTGAATCTGTTATTCAATGTGTTTGTATGGGCTTTTTTATACTTCAAGGGGTCTTCCAATTCAAAATTAAATAGCTAAATGGTTGCCTTTTGTCTTGCTAATTCCCTTCCATTCTGAGGTGGCCCTCGCTTTCCCCCATGTGCAGGTAGGCCATGAATAGCACAGACTGGGGTAGTGCTGCCTGGTATTATTCCCCTGTACAAAAGATGTACCAGTCAATAGCTGCGTCTCTTCCTGGTGTTCCCAGGACCTGGGCCTGTTCTCCGCTGTTGCAGCAGAGAGGGAACTGGCACTCACACTGAGACCGTCGTGCGCTGAGGGGCTGGCAGACAGAGAGGAGCGTGCCGCAGCTCTATTGTTTTGGCTAAATGATCATGCTAAATGAGAACATTCTTTCTTGACCTCGCTCTCATTCTCTCTTGCTCTCTCTCTCTCTCTCTCATTTCTCTCTCTCTCTCTCTCTCTCTCTCTCTCTCTCTCTCCCAGCATATACCTGGCTCTCTTCGATACAGGAAACCTGGTCCCCTATAAAAACACCTCTGAAATAGAAAACAGTTGCCCATATTTAACATTAGCAGTAAGGTTTTGGAAGATAATGCTGTCCTACCTTCTTTGGCAGCCGGGCGTGGAGACTGATCCATGTGAGATGGAGTGTTGTAGGATAATGACGAGCTACCTGCAACACGCCAGATGGGCACAAGGTCAGAGCTGTATGATCTCAAAGTTTACAGTTATCTGTGCATAGGGCAAGATTAATAACAAATACTGGCTAATAGGTTATATAGTATAGTATAGTAATTCAAGTTATTAATTTGAATGTTTCATTATTCATTATACACTGAGTGTACAAAACATTAGGAACACCTGCTCTTTCCATGACATAGGCACCTCCTTACCTTCAGGCTCTGATCAGACCCTACACCCAAACGAGGGCACTACATTCATCAACCTCTGGCCTGCTAGCTCCCCTACCTCTACGAAAGCACAGTTCCCGCTCATCCCAATCAAAGCTATTCACTGCTCTGGCACCCCAATGGTGGAACAAGCTCCCCCACGACGCCAGGACAGCGGAGTCACTCACCACCTTCCGGAGACACTTGAAACCCTACCTCTTTAAGGAATACCTGGAATAGTATAAAGTAATCCTTCTTCCCCCACCCCCTATTTTTTTTAAAATATTTTTTTTAAAGGTGGTTGTCCCACTGGCTATCGTAAGTTGAATGCACCAATTTGTAAGTCGCTCTGGATAAAAGCGTCTGCTAAATGATGTAAATGTAAATGTAAATGTAAATAGACTGACGAGGTGAATCCAGGTGAAAGCTATGATCCCTTATTGATGTCACCTGTTAAATCCACTTCAATCAATGTATTAAGGGGAGGAAACAGGTTAAATAATGATTTTTAAGCCTTAAGACATTTGAGACATGGATTGTGTATGTATGCCATTCAGAGGGTGAATGGGCAAGACAAATTATTGAAGTGCCTTTGAACAGGGTATGGTAGTAGGTTACAGGCGCACCGATTTGAGTGTGTCAAGAACGGCAAAGCTGCTGCTGGGTTTTTCACTCTCAACAGTTTCCAAGAATGGTGTATAAAGAATGGTCCATCACCCAAAGGATATTCAGCCAACCTTACACAACTGTGGGAAGCATTGGAGTCAACTCAATATTAGGAATGTGTTCCTAATGTTTTGTACACTCAGTGTATAATGAATAACGAAACATTAAATGTAATAACTTGAATTACTATACTATGCTATTTAACCTTTTAGCCAGTATGGTTAGCTGTGAGTAGTAAAACTGGCCAACACCCAGCAGGTGGCGGTAAGAAGGTCCTTGATTACTGTAGGTAGATCTCAATTTCCATTCATTTGAGATGCCTCTTAAAATTATACTTAACTGCCCATGGTACATGGTAAACAATCAATCCATTCTACCCAATAAAAAATCGACCTAGCAATATTTTAATATGTAATCCTTTAAACTTGGAATGCTGTGTTGAGTCAACATTTCCACCACAAACCTCCTGACTATTAAAGTCCAAGAAACCAAGACTATGTATAATAGCATGATGGCTAGCTTTTCATTTCACCTTATGGAGCAGAACTGTGCTCTGCATTCCTCTGCTGACACAGGCGGCACCAAAACGCTCTCTTAATTTTAGCTACCCCGAGGCATAAATCAGAGTGGAAAAACAGACCAAAAATGCACTGGGAAAACACCAGTGCTACAACTGCTATGGGGAGTGTAAGATTTAATACAAGACTACTACTATGGGGAGTTGCTGGTTAGGAAGGAACTCTAGGAGCTTTTCTGAATGGGCAGGAGGAGATGGAGAGATGAATAACACTATAGGCTACAGCTTGGGAATGCAGGATGCCTTTGCTCATTTTGGAGGGTGGAGGGGAATGAGAGGGCCCACAGCAAGTCAGACCTGGGGGCTGTTTTTTGGGGGGCTGGTGGAGCGAGGCGGGGGGGCTCTACACACATATTCTAACCCCCACCCCATTCCCGCTCCACCCCAGCCCACGCCACCCCCAAGGCTCTGGTCCTGGTTTGGACCTGGGGCTAGTGAACAGGGGAAGCATTGTTTGAGGTAGGGTCCCTGCACAGCAATCAAACGCAGCTTCCCATACAAACATTATTCCACACTCTCAGTGTAAGTGCACGGGGCAGGCACTATACCGACCCATCCTCAGGGGGAGTAAAATAAGTAGAAAGAGAGGGAGAGGGAGAGGGAGAGGGAGAGGGAGAGGGAGAGGGAGAGGGAGAGGGAGAGGGAGAGGGAGAGGGAGAGGGAGAGGGAGAGGGAGAGATAGAAGGGTGTAGGGTTAACCCCTACCCTACTGCGTTCCACATGGGGGCCGCCCCAGACAGGCAGAGCTGCTGAGAAAACAGATTAAAAAGAGAATGCTGGGACCGCTATTCTGAGAGAGAGAGAGAGAGAGAGAGAGAGAGAGAGAGAGAGAGAGAGTGTGAGCACTCTGGCTCCACGGACCTTGATATTTGAGCCAGGGTTGTTTATTTTCATTGGTTGGGTGTATTTCTATGCTGGGGATTTCTGGTTGTGCATTTCTATGTTTGGGTTAATTGTTCTTTATGTTGATTAGTCATATGACTCCCAATCGGAGGTAACGAGTGTCAGCTGTCGGCTCGGTATCTCTGATTGGGAGCCATATTTATACGGGTGTGGTTTCACCTTGGTTTTGTGGGTTTTGTTTCCTTGTTGCTGTTAGTGTATATCAGTATTTGGACTTCACTTTCGTCCCTATTTGGTTTGTTGTTTTTGATCGTGGTTTCTTTAATTAAATAAAGTCTACGATGTTCGCTCAACACGCTGCGCTTTGGTCTCCTCCTTTCGACGATCGTGACAGAAAAACCCACCAAAGAAAGACCAAGCAGCGTGTCCAGGAGCAAGGAGACTGGACATGGGAGGAGGCGCCGGGCAAGGAGATGGAGAGGCTGGCGATGGCCCAGGTGGGCACATCGTGGTCCTGGGAGGACATGCTCGGAGGCAAGGGACCTTGGGGAAGGATCAAGGCCCTGGCGAGAGAGGAGCAACGGCGGCAGCAGAGCCATCGTCGGAGGGTCGTGAGTCAACCCCAGAAAATTTTTAGGGGGGCACACGGCATGGACGACGGGGCTGACGGAGGAGAAAAGGGGAGTATCCAGGAGGCCACCAGGCCAGGGGTACACCGCCCTGTACGTCCTGTGCTGATGCCTCACACAGAGTGTGTGAGGGTAGGCATTCAGCCAGGACGGGTGGTGGCCGCTGTTCACTCCAGGCCTCCTGTCCGTCTCCACAGCCCGGTCCGGCCTGTTCCTGCCACCCGCACCAAGTCTACGGTGCGCGTCGCCAGCCCGACCCGGCTTGTTCTGCCACCCGCACCAAGTCTACGGTGCGCGTCGCCAGCCCGGTCCGGCCTGTTCCGGCCACCCGCACCAAGACTACGGTGCGCGTCGCCAGCCCGACCCGGCCTGTTCCTGCCACCCGCACCAAGTCTACGGTGCGCGTCGCCAGCCCGGTCCGGCCTGTTCCTGCCACCCGCACCAAGACTACGGTGCGCGTCGCCAGCCCGACCCGGCCTGTTCCTGCCACCGCACCAAGTCACGGTGCGCGTCGCCAGCCCGGTCCGGCCTGTTCCTGCCACCCGCACCAAGACTACGGTGGCGCGCCAGCCCGACCCGGCCTGTTCCTGCCACCCGCACCAAGACTACGGTGCGCGTCGCCAGCCCGGTCCGGCCTGTTCCGGCCACCCGCACCAAGTCTACGGTGCGCCTCAGACGGCCAGAGTCTGCCGTCTGCCCAACGGGGCCTGAACTGTCCGTCTGCCCAACGCCGTCTGAACTGCCCGTCTGCCCAACGGGCGCCTGAACTGCCCGTCTGCCCAACGCCGTCTGAACTGTCCGTCTGCCAAGCGCCGCAGGAGCTGCCCGTCGGTACTGAGCCTGCAAAGCCGCCCGTCTGCCATGAGCCTTCAGAGCCGTCCGCCAGACCGGAGCCGCTAGAGCTCTCCGCCAGACAGGAGCAGCCAGAGCCTTCCGCCAGACAGGATCAGCCAGAGCCTTCCGCCAGACAGGAGCAGCCAGAGCCTTCCGCCAGACAGGATCAGCCAGAGCCTTCTGCCAGACAGGATCAGCCAGAGCCTTCTGCCAGACAGGATCAGCCAGAGCCTTCTGCCAGACAGGATCAGCCAGAGCCTTCTGCCAGACAGGATCAGCCAGAGCCTTCTGCCAGACAGGATCGGCCAGAGCCTTCTGCCAGACAGGATCAGCCAGAGCCTTCCGCCAGCCAGGATCCGCCAGAGCCGTCCAGCCAGGATCCGCCAGAGCCGTCCAGCCAGGATCCGCCAGAGCCGTCCAGCCAGGATCCGCCAGAGCCAGCTAGTCAGGTACTGTCCCTTAGCCCGGTGCGGCCCCTTAGTCCAGGGCTGCCCCTTAGTCCGGTGCTGCCCCTTAGTCCGGTGCCGCCCCTTAATCCAGTGGGGTTTAGTTGGGGGGTGGTCATGTGGAGGGGGGATACGGAGCGGATAGTGACTAAGGTGGGGTGGGGACCACGACCTGGGCCAGAGCCGCCACCTGGACAGACGCCCACCCAGACCCTCCCCTAGACTGTATGCTGGTGCGCCCGGAGGTCGCACCTTTAGGGGGGTACTGTGACACTCTGGCTCCACGGACCTTGATATTTGAGCCAGGGTTGTTTATTTTCATTGGTTGGGTGTATTTCTATGCTGGGGATTTCTGGTTGTGCATTTCTATGTTTGGGTTAATTGTTCTTTATGTTGATTAGTCATATGACTCCCAATCGGAGGTAACGAGTGTCAGCTGTCGGCTCGTTATCTCTGATTGGGAGCCATATTTATACGGTGTGGTTTCACCTTGGTTTTGTGGGTTTTGTTTCCTTGTTGCTGTTAGTGTATATCAGTATTTGGACTTCACTTTCGTCCTATTTGGTTTGTTGTTTTTTGATCGTGGTTTCTTTAATTAAATAAAGTCTACGATGTTCGCTCAACACGCTGCGCTTTGGTCTCCTCCTTTCGACGATCGTGACAGAGAGAGAGAGAGAGAGAGAGAGAGAGAGAGAGAGAGAGAGAGAAATGGGGAACGCCAACACTTTGAGCGAGGGAGGCTTGGTCACACCGCCTATTTATTTGGACGCGCTCTTCCCCCTCGAAAAACAAACACTTCCCAGTAATCTGACTGCACAGTGGGATGACTGGCTAATGTTCAGCCTCCTCCAACCGAGCTACATCTGCCCAGAGTCTGTTCTTCTATTACATAATACCTCCAAAGCACTGTTTTCTTTTCTTTCTTTTCTATGAATGATGACTCTTTAAAATGCCCCCTGCCCCTCCATCCTCCATCTTGACACACCATAATATTGACAGACATCCCTGTGAGATGGTTAGACGTCATTGACCTTTGCTGAGCCCTGGCCTGTTGTTGATCCTACCAAGCTAAAATCTATACTACCCCCTCAAACATGTACATACCCTTCTCTCCATCAACAAACTGAGGGGCACCCACACGGGCGGTGAGACCAGTGCCCCTTAAAAGGAGACCTAGGAGACCCCAGTCACTAGACTACATTAGCCCAGTTCCATGACCAATCCAAACCAACCAGAGGTGCTGTGTAATGGTACCTAACAGCTAACAACAGAGGCAGGCAGCCAGGCCTCTGAGCCCCTACACTGCAGTGCTAATCTGCTAATAGAAATAACTAATGCAGGGAGACCTCCATAAAAACCTAAAGAAGAGAGAGAGAGAGAGAGAGAGAGAGAGAGAGAGAGAGAGAGACTGGCGGCGAAGGAAAGAACTCCAGACCGCCTTTTCCTCTGCAGCCTTCAGCCCAGATGTTTATGGTCTGCATAAACTATTGAGGGCTTGAGAGTTTCCCCACTCTGGAGCGGGCTGCACCAGCAGCAGTAGGATCAGGAGCAGAGGCAGCCTGGGAGGCTGGGAGCCCAGACTTATCACTTTCTCCACTCCCTCCTGTAAATCCATCCAGCCACAGTCAGCCACACAGAGCAGACCAGAGCAGGGACAGCTGGGAAAGAAAGCAATGCAGCTATTCTCCTATGGCATTCAATCAAAGCCACTTCAGGCCACTTCCACGCACTTCAATAAAAACTCCCACTCTTTTTTTCTCTATTTCTCCTGTCTCTGTGTCTGAGGATACAGTCTCTCCTTGTTGGAGGTTTCACTGTGCTGTGCTTGGTTCGTTCCAGCACATGTGGTATCAAACCGACCTACATGGGTGAAATAAAGCAAACAGTCCACAGTCCCTCCCTGACAGACTAATTTGAACAAATTCTCAAATTGCGCCCCAAATTGAAAGCACATTGCAGAAAGGGCGGCCATCACATATAAAAATCTGGATAAGTGACCAAAAATGGGGCCAAAATAATGCACAGGCAACCACCCTTATTACTGTTCGCAGCAGGAGACAGAGATTCAGGTATGTGCAGAATGTCTTGCTGGCATCTGCATTTATGATATTCCTCTCTGTGTATGACTAAGAGTAATCAGACAGGCGTGTGCTGTTACTGTTACATGCTGACCACATGTTATTTAATCATTGCACCCACACTGCTCGCGCGTGTCAACGAGCGTCTGCGTAGCCAGGCGCTAAAATAGAACTTGGTTCTATTTGTGACGCTTGACCCGCTGCAAGTCCCACCTCTCCCATCTCCTCATTGGTTTTTAGGAACATATACCCACGTGGGTGATTGAAAGAAGAACTGAGGTCCACACTCCAGTCCAGTTGGTGTGGTAATGCACCTTAAAGTTGGTTGCCAACCACCATCTAAAGTCCAAAGAAGAAGAAGAAGCCTGAAGGAGGATAGATTACTAGAAATGAACTCGGTTTACCCTTTCATCTGTGAATTAATTGTCAGAGTAGAGGACCTTGTGCATTTCAGGTAGAATAACAACACAATGTTTATATCCCAGGACAAATTAGCTAGCAACAGTAAGCTAACTAGCTAAATTGCCATAAATGTTTAATGCTTTTCGACCTGTCCCCAAATTAATATAGTTGGTTCAGAGTTTGTTTGATATTTCAACCTGCGTGTCCTGATCACAGACAAAATCAACATGCGCGCGATGGCACACACGGACGCACGCGGTGTGGTCAGCATGTTAGCATATAGCCGCAGGGAGGGGAAATGTCCCTGCCCTGCTCTGGTCTACAATGAACAAGCTTAATGACACTGAAGAATGTTAATCATAGTTTCAATAAACAGACCCCAAAGTAACACACATGGTGTACACATATGTGTATGAAATGATTCCAGCTCGTCGAGGACGGACCGTCGTCGGGTTGGGAGGAGAGTGGATGGGGGAGGATGGGAGAGGGTGAGGCATCAGATGGCCTGTAATCACTAAATACTTCCAGGGCCTGCCTCTCCCTCTCCTTGTATATGTGTGTCTGAGTCTAAACCGAGAGCTCGGCCCCGCTCCAGCTCTCCTCATGAGTGAAGCCAGAGGTCTGCGTTCTGGACGGGCTAGCTACTTGTCTGTGATTGTATTTGTTTGTGCTGCAGGGGGGAAGAGATCGGCTTCAGTTTCAAATCTGCTGCCATGAGGTCAGGATAAACCCTGGAATCTCCCCACCCTCTTCCGACGTCGTGCCTTTACTAACACAGTTCCTCCCACCTCAACCCGAGCTCACCGCCCCGTGTCAATATACGCCCTAGCATTGCTCATTTCTCAAAAGGCCTGCCACTGATCAGCCAGGCACGGGACGAGGAGAGAGCATTTGTCTCCTCGCTTGGGAAGGGGTCCAAAGCAATTTCAATGGCCGAACGGAGGATTCCAAAACATCTCTTCTGTTTCCAAAACACACAACAACTAAATCAAAAGAATTGTGGCGGGGGGAGAGCCGCAGTGCAGCACGCCTAAGCCAGGCTAAGTCCCGCGGCAATCGTTTCTAATGAAAACTGCTCTGCAGAGAGGGCCCGGCCGTGGTCAATCAGACACACAGAGACTCCAGTCCATCCTGCATTGTAACACAATGTGGCTGTTATACTCACGGCAGTCATCCCCATTCTCTGGGCCCAGACGCCACGCACAGCACAGAGAAAACTGTTGACACTCACGGAATAAAGATCCCATTACATCACAATTTTTAAGAGAAACTTTAAAATTAGTAAACCATTAGGGGCTCCATCCAGCTCCATGTCATGACGTTTTGTAGCCGCAGCTGCTATTCTTGCAGTACAGTACAAACAGCAGAGGATAACCGTCATACATAGAGGGTGAGATATCCATGGAAATATTTACTGGTTTACTGAAATAACTGATTTTATGGATGGCCTCCAACATTATGGCTTAGTATGTTTTGTGATGGCCATCCACCAACTCCATACAATACAGTGGATGACTATAAAACCTGAACTATACAGCAGAGCACAGAATGGTACACAGTCCAGGTGATCTGTACGCGATGCCAGATGCTGCCTGTCCTCCTGATATGTTGCTTATAGATGGCATTTGCATATTGGTGTAGAGAAACCTTGTTTCTTTACAGCCGTGTCTCGCTGCCAAAACATGCGAGCCCGTAATATACAAAAGGCCTTCCAATGAATCAGCAAAGCTGCCTCCATTGTATATTACAGATAAACTTCCTGTGCTCTGCTGAACACATAGATCTCACTCGCTCATGTGATTCCTGAGGCAATGCACATGGGCTTCATCTTACTGTGGCCTATGTGGAATAAGGCACTCCTAAGTGGAGGCAGAGTGGGTTACAGTCCAGAGATGATGGTTATCTACAGGGGAAAAACTCTTAAGTCCTCATGGCTGCAATAGCTGTATGTGCCATGGCCTGCAGGGCGGCCATTTTGGAGAAATGGGGTCCAGGTTTCCAGTAAGGCTGTATCATTGTCTGGCGACTGTAAAATGAAGACTATGGTGACAAAACACAGTGAGTCATGTTATTTCCCTTGGTTTGGCATTCTTACCCTCAGTTCACATCCAAAAACAGGGGCGATGCACTGAGAAACAGAGACTGAAATATCTGTGCTATTTAAGCCTCCTCTACTCTTTATGAAAAACCAATCCAGTAAAAATACCTATGTAAAACATTACAAACGGGTATACCGCGTTTTCTGGCATTCTCACATAGCCGGGTGAACGAGACTGGATGTACAGTAGGTCAATGTGAGACTGCAGTACAAACTGGCTAATGGAAGAGACAGAGAATTTCTGTTTTGTCACCTTGTCACTGTTTGTTACCACATTGAGAATAAAGATCACTGAGAAACTAGAGTCCTACACCTCTGTGATCCATCAGACATACACTGAACAAAAATATAAACGCAACATGCAACAATTTCAAAGTTTACTGAGTTAGAGTTCATATAAGGAAATCAGTTCATTTAATCTATGGATTTTATATGACTGGGAATAAAGGTATGCATCTGTTGGTCACAGATAGATACCTTTAAAAAAAGGTAGGGGGCGTGGATCAGAAAACCAGTCAGTATCTGGTGTGACCACCATTTGCCTCATGCAACGCGACACATCTCCTTCGCATAGAGTTGATCAGGCTGTTGATTGTGGCCTGTGGAATGTTTTCCGACTCCTATTCAATGGCTGTGTGAAGTTGCTGGATATTGGCGGGTCCTGGAACACGCTGTCATACACGTCAATCCAGAGCATCCCAAATATGCTCACTGGGTGACATGTCTGGTGAGTATGCAGGCCATGGAAGAACTGTGACATTTTCAGCTTTCAGGAATTGTATACAGATCCTTGCGACATGGGGCTGTGCATTATCATGGTGAAACATGAGGTGATGGCAGCGGATGAATGGCACAACAATGGGCCTCAGGATCTCGTCACGGTATCTCTGTGCATTTAAATTGCCATCGATAAAATGCAATTGTGTTCATTGTCCGTAGTTTATGCCTGCCCATACCATAATCCCACCACCACCATGGGGCAGTCTGTTCACAACGTTGACATCAGCAAACCGCTCGCCCACACGACACCTTACATGTGGTCTGCGGTTGTGAAGCTGGTTGGACGTACTGCCAAATTCTCTAAAATGACATTGGAGGCGGCATATGGTAGAGAAATTAACATTCAATTCTCTGGCAACAGCTCTGGTGGACATGCCTGCAGTCAGCATGCCAATTGCATGCTCCCTCAAAACTTGAGACAATCCATGGCATTGTGTTGTGTGACAAAACTTCACATTTTAGAGTGGCCTTTTATTGTCCCCAGCACAAGGTGCACCTGTGTAATGATCATGCTATTTAATCATCTTCTTAATATGCCACACCTGTCAGGTGAATGGATTATCTTGGCAAAGGTAAAGTGCTCACTAACTGGGATGTAAACAAATTTGTGCACAACATTTGAGAGAAATAAGTTTTTTGTGCGTATGGAACATTTCTGGGATCTTTTATTTTAGCTCATGAAACATGGGACCAACACTTTACATGTTGCATTTATATTTTTGTTCAGTATAGATCAATTCAAATGGCTGCCAGAACTTACTTTCCCTGAGGTAATTGAGATGAGAGAGCAGGACTTCAGCGTTGTACATTGTGGTGAGTCGGAGGAAGTCGTCCTTGCTCATCTTACACAGCTCCTTGCCCTCTGTGTTCTGGAACATGGCCGTGTCCATCTCCAGTAGGCCGTACTCCTTGATGGCCCACTCTAGCCACTGGCGGACATGATCCTGAGACCACAGCGATGGATCTGGAGGAAGGCAAGGGGACAGAGGTAGCGTAAACAGCACTGGACAATCTACTCTTTTCACAGTGATTGAGAATGCAATTCAAATTTTGGTCTCATAATTATTTCCAGAGTATGGCTCATTTATTTATCCATTATTTTCACTTGTTTATTTATCTAGCTATTCATTCATCCATCTTTCAATTCATTTATGTGATCCATCCTTTCCCAGATTGTGTAGCCTATGTAATAATATGATGGAGTCAAATCGTATGCCTACATCTATTCTACAGTATATCTGATGTACCATACAGTGAGGGAAAAAAGTATTTGATCCCCTGCTGATTTTGTACGTTTTCCAACTGACAAAGAATTGATCAGTCTATAATTTTTATTGTAGGTTTATTGGAACAGTGAGAGACAGAATAACAACAAAAAAATCCAGAAAAACGCATGTCAAAAATGTTATAAATTGATTTGCATTTTAATGAGGGAAATAAGTATTTGACTATTTGATTTCTGGCTCCCAGGTGTCTTTTATACAGGTAACGAGCTGAGATTAGGAGCACACTCTTAAAGGGAGTGCTCCTAATCTCAGTTTGTTACCTGTATAAAAGACACCTGTCCACAGAAGCAATCAATCAATCAGATTCCAAACTCTCCACCATGTCCAAGACCAAAGAGCTCTCCAAGGATGTCAGGGACAAGATTGTAGACCTACACAAGGCTGGACTGGGCTACAAGACCATCGCCAAGCAGCTTGGTGAGAAGGTGACAACAGTTGGTGCGATTATTCGCAAATGGAAGAAACACAAAATAACTGTCATCTCCCTTGGCCTGGGGCTCCATGCAAGATCTCACCTCGTGGAGTTGCAATGATCATGAGAACGGTGAGTAATCAGCACAGAACTACACGGGAGGATCTTGTCAATGATCTCAAGGCAGCTGGGACCAAAGTCACCAAGAAAACAATTGGTAACACACTACGCCGTGAAGGACTGAAATCCTGCAGCGCCCGCAAGGTCCCCCTGCTCAAGAAAGCACATATACAGGGCCGTCTGAAGTTTGCCAATGAACATCTGAATGATTCAGAGGAGAACTGGGTGAAAGTGTTGTTGTAAGATGAGACCAAATTGGAGCTCTTTGGCATCAACTCAACTCGCCGTGTTTGGAGGAGGAGGAATGCTGCCTATGACCCCAAGAACACCATCCCCACCGTCGAACATGGAGGTGGAAACATTATGCTTTGGGGGTGTTTTTCTGCTAAGGGGACAGGACAACTTCACCGCATCAAAGGGACGATGGACAGGGCCATGTACCGTCAAATCTTGGGTGAGAACCTCCTTCCCTCAGCCAGGGCATTGAAAATGGGTCGTGGATGGGTATTCCAGCATGACAATGACCCAAAACACACGGCCAAGGCAACAAAGGAGTGGCTCAAGAAGAAGCACATTAAGGTCCTGGAGTGGCCTAGCCAGTCTCCAGACCTTAATCCCATAGAAAATCTGTGGAGGGAGCTGAAGGTTCGAGTTGCCAAACGTCAGCCTCGAAACCTTAATGACTTGGAGAAAATCTGCAAAGAGGAGTGGGACAAAATCCCTCCTGACATGTGTGCAAACCTGGTGGCCAACTACAAGAAACGTCTGACCTATGTGATTGTCAACAAGGGTTTTGCCACCAAGTAGTAAGTAATGTTTTGCAGAGGGGTCAAATACTTATTTCCCTCATTAAAATGCAAATCAATTTATAACATTTTTGACATGCGTTTTTCTGGATTTTGTTGTTGTTATTCTGTCTCTCACTGATCAAATAAACCTACCATAAAAATTATAGACTGATCATTTCTTTGTCAGTGGGCAAACGTACAAAATCAGCAGGGGATCAAATACTTCCTTCCCTCACTGTACATCTCTTCCAAGACTGACAGAGAGAGAATGTTTCCCAAAGCATTTATCCCTCATAAATAATACTCTGTAATATGTGAATTAGCTAATGTAAAGAGCTCTTTGACTGAACAGACCTCTGTTGCCATTATGTGTTGTCACGTTCGTTTAAGGACGGGTCAGACCAAGGCACAGTGTGAAATGCGTACATGTTTATTTCACCGATAAACATACAACAAAACAACAAACCAAACCAAACGTGAAGTCCTAAGGCTGAACACAAAACAAGCCTACACACGGAACAAGATCCCACCGGGCTGGCGACACGCACCACTGGCTTGGTGCGGGGAGCAGGAACAGGCCGGGCCGGACTGGCAACACGCACCACTGGCTTGGTGCGAGGAGCAGGAACAGGCCGGGCCGGACTGGAAACACGCACCACTGGTCTGGTGCAAGGAGCAGGAACGGGCCGGGCCGGACTGGAGACACGCACCACTGGCTTGGTGCGAGTAGCAGGAACAGGTCATGCCGGACTGGGAACACGCACCACTGGCTTGGTGCGAGGAGCAGGAACGGGCCGGGCCGGATTGGCGACACGCACCACTGGCTTGGTGTGAGGAGCAGGAACAGGCCGGGCCGGACTGGGAACACGCACCACTGGCTTGGTGCGAGGAGCAGGAACAGGCCGGGCCGGACTCGGAACACGCACCACTGGCTTGGTGCGGGGAGCAGGTACGGGTCGTACCGGGCTGGCGACACGCACCACTGGCTTGGTGCGGGGAGCAGGGACAGGCCGGGCCGGACTGGCGACACGCACCACTGGCTTGGTGCGAGGAGCAGGATCAGGCCGGGCCGGACTGGAAACACGCACCACTGGCTTGGTGCGGGGAGGAGGTACGGGCCGGGCCGGACTGGCGACACGCACCACTGGCTTGGTGCGGGGAGCAGGCACGGGCCGGTCTGAACTGGGAACACGCACCACTGGTCTGGTGCGAGGAGCAGGAACGGGCCGGGCCGGACTGGAGACACGCACCACTGGCTTGGTGCGGGGAGCAGGCACGGGCCGGGCCGGACTGGGGACACGCACCACTGGTCTGGTGCGAGGAGCAGGAACGGGCCAGGCCGGACTGGAGACACGCACCACAGGTCTGGTGCGAGGAGCAGGAACGGGCCGGGCCGGACTGGAGACACGCACCACTGGCTTGGTGCGAGGAGCAGGAACGGGCCGGGCCGGACTGGAGACACGCACCACAGGTCTGGTGCGAGGAGCAGGACTGGGAAGGTTCACTGGTGACACAGTGCGTATCTCCGCATACCTGGGTTCCTTTATTAACCCCCGCTCCTTAAGTTGCCTAACCAGCTCCTCTCTCCGTGCCTCTACTTCCTCCTTTTCCCTACGAGCCTCCTGCAGTGCCTCCTCTTGAATTGATCTTTCCCGCTCTATTCTATCTATCAGCCCCCGTAATATGGTGGCCTCCTCTCTTACCCTGCAGATCCGATCTTTCTCTCTCTCTCGGCACTCCTCCTCCAGTGAGGACTCCTCCGGGAGCCCCCACGAGTTAGGGAACAGAAACTCATCGTCGTCGTCATCCTCCGACTCCTCAGTATGTTACTGTTCCCACTCTTCTTCCCATGGTCGTAGGGACTCAATCTGGAAACCCACCGGGTACAGTGGTCGGGGCTCTTCTCTCTCGCTCCCCGACCACCCCTTTAGCCCCCAAATTTTTTTTATTGGGGCTACTTCTCGGGCTTCCTCCTCGGCCGGCTTCTGTGTTGCCGTTGCTCCTCTCCTGCCTGGGCTTCCTTCTTCGCCCTGGGTCCTTTCCCCACAAATATCTCCTCCCACGACCACATCTTCCCCACCTGTGTCCAGGGTGTTCGGTCCTCCTGGGCACGCTGCTTGGTCCGTGTTTGGTGGGATCTTCTGTCACGTTCGTTTAAGGACAGGTTAGACCAAGGCGCAGCGTGAAATGCGTACATGTTTATTTCACCGATAAACATACAACAAAACAACAATCCAAACCAAACCAAACCAAACCAAACGTGAAGTCCTAAGGCTGAACACAAAACAAGCCTACACACGGAACAAGATCCCACAACTAATGCATGCCAACAGGCTGCCTAAGTATGATCCCCAATCAGAGACAACGAGCGACAGCTGTCTCTGATTGGGAATCAAACCCGGTCAAACATAGACATACAATCCTAGAATGAAAACATAGAAAACACAACATAGAACATTCACACCCTGACTCAACATATAAGAGTCCCCTGAGTCAGGGCGTGACATGTGTTTAGTCATGCTAAAACATTACTAACAAAAGCATCAAAGAGCCTTCACCCGTGACCCAGCTAAATAGATCCGGGGCTAATAAAAATATTTCTACGACATCAGACAATGTATGCCAATTGAGAGCATGTTTATAGGCCCTCTATCTGACTGTGAAGAAAAACGACTGAGAAATAAACCTTTCTCACAGCCTGGAATGGAGAGTCATATTACTTCTAGGTCTAGTTTATGAGCAATTAATAACATGAGAAAACAAATAAAAACAATATGGAATTTTTGTTAATTATAAAGATATACCACGTGGTTTGTATCATAGAAGTCATTGTTACCTGCGGGGACGATGACTCTCCTCTCATTGGTAGTCATGTTGGGGGGCGGAACGTTCTTCTCGTCCATGTAGCTTCCGTAACTCATCTGAGATGTGTCATTGCCCCCCACCAGCTTATTGCATTTACCCCCCACACTGCAGTCCACTGGGGACTCCCTACTGCACAGACACACAGTGTGTGTCAGGGAGAGACAAGACATTTTTATATTGGCTCTAAGCATGTAATAAAGTGAGATGAAAATGGTTTGAAATATAGACCAACCACAGGGACAATGGAGCAGAGCTAGAGATAGTCCAATGGAATTTAAGTGTCAGGTGAGTGAGTGGTAGATGAGCAGCTCACTTACTGCAGAAGGTGGCCAAAAATCTTATCTAACCGTGCACAAGCAATTGTTATGATCCACTGTCCTTTTGAATCTAGACTAATCTAGGGAACATCAACTCTAATCAGCAGAGACTAAGACATACAGGGACAAGGCATAAGACCTGGAGTCTAGAGCGATGGACTGTGTCTACTGCTGAACGTACCTGGATACATTGATGTGGTCATACTCTCTCTTGACGTTGACTCGGACTGGCTGGTTAATCCACTCTTGCTGAGGGGGTAACGGGTTAATTTTGTGGGACTGGACGTAGTCCTGTGTGCCAGATGCAGTCATGTCTGTCTTGGGTAGAGGGGCAGCAGCAGCGTAAGGAGGCTCGAACAGGGACTGGTCTTCACTTACCACTGACAGTGCCTCCTGCAGGCCAGAGGAGGAACAGGTTATAGTGGGGCACCTCTAGAATAACAGAGAGAACCTGTGATCTCACAACTTCAATCTCTCACTTGTTGTAGACACATTTTGTTTACAGTAATTATGTGCAGTTATGTGTCATATCGCAATCTGGCATCCTAAGTGGTTTGTGTATACAGCGATTGGGTCTATCTAGCAACTAAAGCTTCCTGTTGATGTTACCATGACTTCAAACATGACTACAATTCTGATGACTACTACACACAACAAGATCTAGTCTGAGTTTTCCTTCCACAGAGAAGGAATGGCAGCTGAAGACTCAACAGAAACAGCGAGGGGGTCAGTTCTACATTGACCACAGTGCAATGGCTCTGTTGGAACAATGTACATTTATTAAAGAAAACAAACGGCTCCACTGGAACACTCCTCTGTCTGTGTCCACGTGTTCCGTCTCATGTCTGGTAATTGATGTATGAAATACATATCAGATCTATCATTGTCAGAGATGTATATGGGCTAATGGGAATATAATACTTGCTATTCCAATGATTTGACATACAGTAACCTATACACAGAGCCAAAGAGATGTAGAGTATGTTTGAGATATACAGGTAAACGGCTCTGCCTATATAGACTGTGGCAGCCTCTTAGCTAAATCAGTTTTAAACCCTCTGTTTACTATGAACTACGGAGCTGGTGAGGCCTGCCTTGCCTCAGCTCTGTCAATTACATATTTTAGTGAAACAAAGCAGCAGCAATAGAGACAAACTGATCTAGAGTCATTACAGTTAAGCCATTTCAAGGATTTGGCTCACGTCTGACACACATCTGATCTAATAGCATCTGAAGACACAGGTTAGACAGAGATATCTGTAATCCTGAGGGATTAAAGATATGTTCAAAGATAACATCCTAGATCAAGACAAAGATGTGCCATTAGCGCACAGTTCTTCCCCTGTCGAACAACAAAGTATGTAGGCATCAAAACACATCTGACTTTGTTCATGAAATAGCAAACATGGATAAAAAAGGTTATTAGGGCTACATTTCAATGAGTCCTAACAAGTGAAAAGGTGAAGAAGTTTGCCCTGTGGACTGAAGTTACAGTGATACCTGCAACGGCCAGTCTCCTGTTTACAGCCTGTGTACTAATTTCCTGAGATGTCTTATCTTGGGATGGAGATTTCTATCATCACCGCTAATCAGAAGAATACACATAGTACATGCACGTACAGTACGTTTCTGTCATGAGCCCTCTCACTCCACCGGGTTACCACCTTAATGTGTTTCCACTATCTTCCACTCTGCTCATCTCTCTCTCTCTACTCAGCCTAACGAGCTCCACCTGTCCCTGCTCTGCTCGGCTCTAATTACTCTGCCAGCTGCGCTGCATTACCCACTAACCTCTCCCAGTATTTAAAGTCCCGTCTCTCAGCTCTCCTTTGTCAGATCGTCTGCAAAGCTCACACCCGGGAACCTGTGTGCTCGCGCTTCTGGCTCACCCTTGTTTTGTGACCCCGGACCTGCCTGATTCTTGGATACTCTTCTGCCCCAGGAAAACCAGACCTGCTTTCTGCCATTACGACTCCTGACTACTCTTCGACCCCGGTAACTCTGACCAGCCTTCTGCCTTGCTACAACGTATTTGGATTTCCCTTGAACTGTACTTCTGCCTTGTTTCATCCGCCCCGTTGTGTCTGTGTTTCCTCCCCCAGGACTTCTGGACCACCAACCACCGGCGTCATCGGACGCACCGCTGCCACTGGGGGGGGGCACAGACCCAGCACATTGGACGGGATAACCCCTGGAGCCTTCACTCACTCCCTACTTCCCTTCTCCCTTAAGTTTTAATAAACTTTCTGGTGTGTACGCCTAATTGTGGTCCTCTTGTCGTCTGTCTGAACCGTGACAGTACGATCTGACCATCATGGACTCAGCGCACACTTCCCCCGACATGGAAACCGAAGAACCTGAGCAACCCACCGCCATGCTACGCCTGGAACACACTGAGAGAGAGCTAGGCCGCATGAGCGGCGACATCACCTCTCTGCTTCAGGTCGGCCACCAACAGCATCAGCAGTTCCAGCAGCACCAGCAGCAGTCCCAGCAGCAGCAACAACAACTCGCCAGGATCATTCAACTCCTCACCAACCTTACCCCAGCCAGTCTGCCCACCAGCCCTGCCTCCGAGTCACCTGCCCCGGTCATTTCAGCCGCTGCCCCGGAACCCAAGATTGGAAACCCCGAGCGGTTCAACGGCGATTCTACCCAGGTCCGGCCATTCCTGACTAGCTGCCGACTTCAGTTCTCCTTGCAGCCAAGGACCTTCGCCACGGAGGGGGGCTAGGGTCGGGTATGCCATCACTCACCTGACGGGCCGAGCTCGACTCTGGGGAACAGCAGAGTTCGAACGTCAAACCCCCGCATGTGCAACCTTCGACCTGTTTGCTGAGGAGATGCTGAAGGTGTTTGACCTGGATTCACCAACCGCAGAGGCATCTCGTGAACTGTTCAGTATTCGACAAGGCAGACGTACAGTCGCAGACCATTCCATCGACTTCCGAACCCTGGCAAGACGAAGTTCTTGGAACACACCATCGTTGGTGGACGCGTTCTTCCATAGCTTGGCTGACTATATCAAGGACGAGTTGGTCTCCCATGAACTGCCTTCCACTCTTGATGAAGCCATCGCACTGACTGTCCGGATCGACAGAAGGATACAGACCCGTCGTCGTGAGAGGGCGCCAAGGTCCACCAACTACCGGCATTCGGAGAGATCCGACTGGGCTCCTGTCAGCTACTGCCACTCACCCAAGTCAGCTTGATCAGTCTGAGCCTATGGAGATTGGGCGAGCCTCTCTCACTCCTGCAGAGCGCCAGCGCCGCTTCACCTCAAACCTCTGCCTCTATTGTGGAGGTGATGGACATCGTGTGGTAACCTGCCCTTTTAAAGGCCGAAGCTCACCGGGCATAGGGGGAGTCCGGTTGAGCTCAATGACCATCCAGTCCTCCGACCGCAAACCCTTGCTGCAAGTTCACCTCCGCCTCTCTGACTCTACTCACACCCTGGCTGCTCTGGTGGATTCTGGCGCTGAAGCCAACATAATGGACATCAAGCTGGCACGCCAACTGGGACTGGAGAACCTCCGTTTGACACCTCCTATTCCTGCCCGGGCACTGGACGGACACTTACTCGGATCGGTCACTCATGTCACGGCCCCGGTCTTGATGGGTCTGTCCGGGAAACCATCAAGAAACTATCCAGTTTCACCTGCTCCCCTCTCCAGGCCAACCCCTCATCCTGGGTTACCCATGGCTCCGCCGGCACAACCCTCAGCTCGACTGGGTGACCGGGGTGATCAGGGAGTGGGGAGAGGACTGCCACCGAACCTGCCTGCTTGCTGCCGCACTACCCCCTCGGCCAGTACCTACTAACTCCGCCCCTGACCTCTCCCATGTCCCAGAATGCTACCATGGTCTCAGAGAAGTGTTTAACAAAGCAAGAGCCACATCTCTGCCCCCTCACCGACCGTACGACTGTGCCATCGACCTCCTCCCTGGAACAGCCCCTCCAAGGGGCCGTCTTTATTCGTTGTCTGCTCCTGAAAGAAGGTCCATGGAGGACTACATCAATGACTCTCTGTCCACAGGATTGATCCGTTCATCTTCATCTCCGGCTGGTGCTGGCTTCTTCTTTGTGGGGAAGAGGGACGGATCTCTTCGCCCTGCATCGACTACAGGGGACTCAACGACATCACAGTGAAAAACCGTTACCCTCTCCCTCTGCTCACCTCTGCTTTTGAGTTGCTCCAGGGAGCCACTGTTTTTACCAAGTTGGATCTCAGAAACGCTTACCACCTAGTGCGGATCCGGGAGGGAGATGAATGGAAGACCGCATTCAATACACCAACAGGCCACTACGAGTATCTGGTTATGCCTTTTGGCCTCACCAATGCTCCTGCTGTGTTCCAGGCTCTAGTGAATGATGTACTGCGGGACATGTTAAACAAGTTTGTCTTCGTTTACCTGGATGACATCTTAATCTACTCCAGAAACCTGTCTGAACACACCCGCCATGTCCAGCAAGTCCTTCATCGTCTTCTGGAGAATTCCCTCTACGCCAAGGCAGAGAAGTGTGAGTTTCACGTCAAGACAGTGGCCTTCCTGGGGTACATAGTGGCAGAGGGAAGTATCCAAATGGATCCTGCCAAAGTATCAGCAGTCACGTCATGGCCAGTTCCGGAGAACAGAAAGAAGCTGCAACAGTTTCTGGGGTTTGCTAACTTCTATAGAAAGTTTATCCGGAACTACAGTACCGTTGCTGCCCCTCTCACTGCTCTAACCAGCACCAAGCAACCCTTCACCTGGACCCCAGCAGCCGACAAGGCCTTCAGTACCCTCAAGGTAAGGTTCACCTCCGCTCCCATCCTCCAGATGCCTGACGTGGACCGGCAATTCATTGTGGAGGTGGACGCCTCGGATGTGGGAGTTGGTGCTGTGATTTCTCAGTGGGCTGCGGAGGATAGGAAGCTCCATCCCTGTGCCTTTTTCTCACGTCGGTTGTCCCCCTCTGAGTGCAATTACGACATAGGGAACCGAGAGCTGCTGGCTGTGAAGCTTGCCTTGGAGGAGTGGCGTCACTGGCTGGAGGGGTCCACCATTCCATTTCTCGTTTGGACCGATCATAAGAACTTGGAGTACATCCGCACGGCCAAACGGTTGAACTCCAGGCAGTCCCGCTGGGCCCTGTTCTTCACCAGGTTTAATTTCACTCTGTCATACCGGCCTGGATCACGCAACACCAAGCCAGACGCCCTCTCCCGTCAATTCCAGAAGGATGACAACCCCTCTAAGGATCCTGTGTCGATTCTGCCAAGTCCCTGCATCGTAGCAGCTCTGACCTGGGCTGTTGAGGAACAGGTGCTGGAAGCTCTCCGTAACCAGCCCGGTCCCAGCACTTGCCCAGCTGACCGCCTTTTGTCCCCGAAAACCTAAGGTCCCAGGTCGTTCAGTGGGGACATGACTCCCGCCTAGCTTGTCACCCTGGCTCCACCCGCACTTACAACCTGCTCGCCCAGAGGTTCTGGTGGCCCGCTCTGAGAAAGGATGTACGGGAATTCGTCCAAGCCTGCCCCATCTGCAACCAACACAAGTCGTCCTGCCAGCCCCCCAGCCGGATTGCTGCAGCCCCTGCCTGTGCCCAGACGTCCCTGGTCTCACATCGCCCTTGACTTTGTCACGGGGCTGCCCCCTTCAAGGGGCAAGACCGTCATTCTCACCATAGTTGACCGATTCAGCAAGATGGCACACTTCATTCCCTTCCCCAAGCTCCCAACCGCCAAGGAGACCGCCCAGGTGGTCCTGGAACACGTCTTCCGGATCCACGGACTGCCAAAGGATGTAGTTTCTGACCGTGGTCCACAATTCTCCTCCGCTTTTTGGAAGGAGTTCTGTCACCTGCTGGGAGCCACAGTCAGTCTGACTTCCGGATTCCATCCCCAATCCAATGGGCAGTCAGAGCGGGCAAATCAGGAGCTCGAGAAGGCACTGCGATGCATGACTTCACGCAACCCCCACTCCTGGTCGCAGCAATTGACATGGGTGGAGTACGCACACAATTCTCTGACCTGCTCTGCCATCGGTATGTCCCCTTTCCAATGTGTTTATGGATACCAGCCTCCTCTATTTGCCAGTCAGGAAGGGGAGGTTACTTGCCCATCTGCACTTGCGTTTGCCCGTCGATGTCGCCGCACCTGGTCACAGGCCCGAGCCACACTTCTCAGATCCGTTGCCAGCTACACTACCGGGGCCAACCGTCGGAGAATCCCTGCTCCCACCTACCATGTTGGTCAAAGGGTGTGGTTGTCGTCAAGGAACCTGCCACTCAGGGTGGAGTCGCAGAAGTTGGCACCTCGGTTCATTGGCCCATTCCCTATCATAAGAGTGATTAGCCCAACTGCTGTCCGGCTCCAACTGCCTAATTCCATGAGGGTGCACCCCACTTTCCATGTGTCTAAGATTAAGCCCATTCATGAGAGTCCGCTGGTCCCTGCTGCGCCTTGTCCTCCTCCTCCACGGCTCGGCGATGGTGGTCTGGTTTACACCGTCCGCCGCCTGCTTCGGTCCAGACGGAGGGGTAGGGGTCTCCAGTACCTCATTGACTGGGAGGGCTATGGACCTGAGGAAAGGACCTGGGTGCCAGCTAGTCGGATTGTGGATAGGACTCTCATCACCGCCTTCCACCAACGGCATCCTGATCAACCTGCAATCCGTAGGGGGCCGCCCCAGAGGGATCCCTAACCGTCCTGCCCGCTCGGCTTCCTGTCCTGTGCCTGATCCTGTCTCGGGACCTGTCCCATCTCCCCGACCACGGCCCTCCGGCTTCCTCCGAGGATGAGGGCGTTCGCTCGGACCGTTCGGAGGAGTTCTAGCCCTCCTCCGGCTCCCCTCCTCCCGCCCGGCGTGGTGTTGCTCTTGGGACTTCTGGGGCCGTCCCTTGGGGGGGGTTCTGTCATGAGCCCTCTCACTCCACCGGGTTACCACCTTAATGTGTTTCCACTATCTTCCACTCTGCTCATCTCTCTCTCTCTACTCAGCCTAACGAGCTCCACCTGTCCCTGCTCTGCTCGGCTCTAATTACTCTGCCAGCTGCGCTGCATTACCCACTAACCTCTCCCAGTATTTAAAGTCCCGTCTCTCAGCTCTCCTTTGTCAGATCGTCTGCAAAGCTCACACCCGAACCTGTGTGCTCGCGCTTCTGGCTCACCCTTGTTTTGTGACCCCGGACCTGCCTGATTCTTGGATACTCTTCTGCCCCAGGAAAACCAGACCTGCTTTCTGCCATTACGACTCCTGACTACTCTTCGACCCCGGTAACTCTGACCAGCCTTCTGCCTTGCTACAACGTATTTGGATTTCCCTTGAACTGTACTTCTGCCTTGTTTCATCCGCCCCGTTGTGTCTGTGTTTCCTCCCCCCCCAGGACTTCTGGACCACCAACCACCGGCGTCATCGGACGCACCGCTGCCACTGGGGGGGGGCACAGACCCAGCACATTGGACGGGATAACCCCTGGAGCCTTCACTCACTCCCTACTTCCCTTCTCCCTTAAGTTTTAATAAACTTTCTGGTGTGACGCAATTGTGGTCCTCTTGTCGTCTGTCTGAACCGTGACACGTTTCAGCAAACTAATGCAAACAACAGACACTAACACTGACTGTATGTGTCTGTGATGTGCCAAAGGTTCCAAACTGCCCAAAGTGACAGATTTTGAGGCCATTCATTGGGAAGGGTGGATGGATGATACTGTGAGACAGCATCTGATAATGCCCTCAGAGTTGGACAGACATGCCTGTGATCTCATGTCAAACCATCATAGCTGGACACTGGCAGTCTGGCAACCATATACCCTATCAGAGTGGTTTATACAGCAGCTGGCCAGGGCTGTGGATTATATGTTGAGAGCAGAGAGGGAATGTGCAGCTCTCCTATTATGGCTGTTGCACGTTACATTTACACTGACATATCAGGCCCTGCCATGTAATCCATGATTGGCAAGTGGCATGTGCCTATCAAGATTACAGGTTTTAAAAATAGTGTGAGTGTATGCACTTCCAAACAGTCTAACACACCACTCTGAGTCTATTTGGTATGTGTGTTCTGTATCAGTGTGGAACACACACACTGCAAATGGTACGGGTGGGACAGAGATACAGTTAATTGATCTACATTTGTCTCTTCTGAACATCTTGTGCCAACATCCCTTCCCATATAGGCTATTCAAGTAGTCTACAATTGTTTTTCTCAGGGAACAAAAAGAATGGCACTCCAAGTCTTGCTTTCTCTAAATTATTCACTGTATTATCAATAATTAAATATTATCATCTCAGAATAGGGTCATGTTGTTCACCACCCTCATTCATAAACTAACAGGTCTTCATAAACTCTTCTTGGGAAACTGACAGTGGAAGCTGCCACGTGCCTGGGCCACCACAGATGCTTTACAGCCAAACAGCCTGCCTGCAAATGCGTCACGACGTGTTTTTTTGGAAGGGTCTGTGTGCCAGTGCCCAGTGTGCCACTTCCAGACTGCACGCGTCTATTTTGTTGTCCACACACACCCATCAGCTTCGTTGCAATTCAGGGTGCATTCCTGTTCTTTGTTTGAGGAGGAAAGGGAAACCTGTCAGGAAACCAGATTGTGTAGAACAGGAAGCCCCCCCCCCCCTCCCAATACAGTTAGTAGTCAATCAAATATACACACAGAGACATACACAGTCCTGATACATTTATAATAATTAGTCATTATTGTTGTAATATTATCGTCATCATTATATAATAATTTAGGACAATATAAACAATCATTTCACAAGGCCTACATTTTTCTATTTTGCATGTTTGTGTACTAAACAATCACAAACCAGTCGGGTGAGAATGATTTAATATAAATTCAACTTTTCTGTGCAGTCAACGCTTATCCTGTTCCAAAACTTACATCACACCCAGCCACCACTTCAACCACACAAACCTGCTTCTTTCAACATCCAAAGAAAACACACTGGCAGGACATTACATTTCCATGGGTATTATAATAGTCCAGTTAGTTAGAAATAGGAGCAGAATAACATATTTGACAATCAGCCATGTCTACTCAAACTCAAGACACAATACCGTGGTGTGAAATGCAGGGACCTAACCATCAAACATCTGCATAGCCATGCATCTGGAATTTCAATACCGGAGGCTGCATGGCTAACCGAAGACCGCGCTTGAATACCCGTCCCTCAAGACTAAAAAATGCACTCTCCCTATTATGAATAACTTTTTGTGTTCAATATAAGTATAAATACCCATGTAAGCATGTGAGCCTTTTGTTATTAGTGAATTACAAGAAGGAGATGCGCAGTTTTCGCTTCTCAATCACCCCGTGATATTTACAAATGACATTTTGGCCATTGACAAGGCTCCTAAAAATGGCAAGTAAAACATCTATGGTTTTACGCACGGATTGTACTTCCTTGTATATCCTGCATAATAAACGCCATGAACCACCAAAACACCATCATTAACGTTTTGAACCATAAACTGTGAGAGGATCCCCGGGCACAGTGCCACCAGTATTGCGCAGCCACTTCTTTGACACATTATACTTTACAAAGAAACGCACGTTAATCTAACAGTACAGCCATATATCGCCTACATATTGCTTAATCCCTCCCCACCACTATTTCATCTGGAGAAATATAATTGCCTTCCATTTTGTTATATATTTACATACTTTTCACTGAATAAAATAACTATTTTGTTTAATTCCAGACGTGCGTCTACGCGCTCCTTCCAACATTGAAAGCATATATCGAGTCTAAACGTCTTATCCAACGAAAGCTTATTTTCACTTTCAGAGTTTCCTAAAGGAAATGGAAACTTCGGGAAGAAGAGGAAAATAGAAGGAAATCTGGTTACTGCTTTCGGAGAAAAATAAAAAGCCGTTCATTGCCCAACATTGTAAGCTACTGCTCACAGACATAGCAACTCATGCTAAAAGAAGGCGCAACTCCGAAAAGCAAACCTCTCAGTAATTCGTACACCCCGTCCTCCACCCTTACCTTAATAGTTCCGTCCATTTTGCGCAATTTTCAGCGGACCCCAAAAATATTCCAAACATGACACGCTCCTGAAATAATTCCAGCCCCCGATATGTCTCAGAGAGAAAGAGACAGTTAACCGGATGTTTTTTTTTCTCAACATTTGGGAAGGGAAGTCACCGCTTTTGAGAAGGAAGCTATGTATGTCACTGCAAGCCCTGCCTCCATTGCAGCTCTAAAAAGCAGGATACTTGTCCCAAAGAGATAAGCAGGGGAAACAATTGCGTGTTCCCTCCGCTGTTAATGTTTTTACTTGGAAATATTTACAGAATGGTTGCCAGCGTTATGCATATGTTGTTGTAGGCTACATTTGTGTAATTTTTTATCCAAAGGTCACAGACAGTGGCGAATGAGATTGTTTCAACAATTTCATCAATATACATGTATTATGTTAAATTCATTTGCCAATGAAAAAGTTATAATTTAAACCGGTATAGACTGTTATGTGATTCCATCATGTTTTATAATCTCCTTATTTCTTTAATGCAATGCGTTAAACATTTTTGTCCACAATTCTGATTTTACTGTAGCCTAAATCATCACACACTCTTTTAACTTCTTATATTCGCGTTTCCACTGCGAGATAGAGATATAAAATAAAGTTTCACTTTCAAAGCAGACAGATGTTTTCCGCGAGAGTGCTGATGAAATGAACTGTAAATCAAACCAAGAGGAATACGAACTTGAACTACCTGTGGCAAGGGTTGTTGCGATCTAGGCTACTCTTTGTTATAGCCTTCCAAGTCTCTGTGAAGTTTTCCTGAAACACCATTAAGAAAATCCAAGCACGCAGCGCCCCAGAGGCATTCTATCAAGGTCTGCTCTACACGTGTGCGTCTGTTTCCATGATGATGGATTGTATATTTCCAAATATTGCTAAGGGGAATCCCTCTCTTAATATGTTTGGAGTTTAGTTCATGAGTACATTTGTATGGTTTTCATTAATGTAATGATGAAGTAAACCTACTCCCATGTGATGTTATGACATTGTTATTACATGTTATTACATTATTATAGGCTTCTATTATTATTATTATTATTATTATTATTATTATTATTGTTATTATTATTATTATTATTATTATTAGACCTAGGCTATAGTTGAACTACTTTCTTCCTTAGGCTACTGGACCCATGGACAAAAATCTCCAGTCCCCACCCCCAACCATTTTCCCTCTACCTTTGGAAATTGCCCTCATCAATTTAGACACAATTTCAGCGCAGATGCTAGACATGGAGCCAGGTCTGAACGTGACCAGACCAATAGGGCTCTGCCTGGGGGAGCGGCCATGCCACAGAGCGGCCAAACGGAGCCTACGACGCTGGGACTGACAGACGGGTCGGCCTGTCTGCTCTCGACTTGGGGGTCTGTTGGGGGAGAGGCCCCCTCTATACCACCACATCTGGATCCTGCTTGGGGTCAAGGCTTCTTCTGCCTGAGGCCAGTTCAGCCTCGTGTAAGTAAGGGAGACACCTTGTTTAACTATTTAGTGGCCGTTACTTTTTCTTATTCAACATTCCACGGTTTTGTATTGGATTTCGTTCATTTTCATTCAAAAGGAAAGTAGGCCGAATGAATGTCATAGTATACTATTCATTATAGATTCCATCCATTGTAGACCCGTTTGCAATAGCAGAGTGCATTGGTATGGCTTAACGTTTTGAAAATAATACATGTTTATTATTTTAAAT
The DNA here is from genome assembly GCF_020615455.1 of Coregonus clupeaformis. Lineage (NCBI taxonomy): Eukaryota > Metazoa > Chordata > Actinopteri > Salmoniformes > Salmonidae > Coregonus > Coregonus clupeaformis. Next base: position 2,349,961 of record NC_059196.1, read on the forward strand.
AGCCTATTGACTGGTAGGCCTAATAGTGAATTACTGTCATTTTGTGGGCCATATACGTAGGCCAATTTCAAATATGCCTAATACCCCGTAAAACGCAAACAAAATATTGTGTGATTCGTTGACACCTGAGGTTACTTCAGGTATAATGTGACCAAACTCTGAAATCATCTAGCACTATTGATTGAGTTAGTCACAGAGCCACAGTAACCGAGGCAAATCACTAACAAACTAAATACTAAGTAAGAGCAGGCTATAGCTAATCAAATTATTCACGCCATTACGCACGGAACATGCAGGTTTATGCAAAGAGAGTGGTAACAAATATTTTCGGAGGCCAATAAACAGATGCAAGTTGGTTTATACAGCGAACCACAGAACATCTGCCTTGACGCTGAAATCTGACAGCCAGACATTTCCTACCACGAGCTGTGGGAAGCCATAGCTCCTCCATTGGACAATACAAGAAGTGGGTGGACAGCACTTAGGTTTGTTTCAGTTTTTAAATGTTTGCCCTTTTGCTCATCGTGGACTTACAGCACTTCATAACTTCACATGCTTACAAGTGTGCAATAATAGCCTATATAGGCCTAAACATCTCCATAATGTTACCAAATGATCTAAGGCTAAATTATGACGGTGATAATTATGTCGATATTATTATAGGTTTTCATCATAATTATTAGGCAAGATTATTAGCCTACTGAAAGAGGCCTATGTTTATATTATTCGTGAACAAATATTCATTAATAAAATACAAAACAAACTAACATTAGGCCTAGGCCTACAGGTTGTGGTCTGTTGTGACTTCTATAAATTAATTTATGTGCCAAAAGTTTTAGGCCTATTATTCTAACCACTACATAGACATGGATATGGATCGGCCATTTAAGATTGTTCATTAGACTTGAGAGTTCTGGTAAGCACCTTCTCTCTCTCGGGCAAAAAGAAAGCCCAAGTAAAAATACTCAGGGCAAAAAGCAAAGACTGCAGAACACAAGACCGAATTGTCTGGTCCCTTGCTCGGGGCCATAATTAATTTGAGATTTATTTTTATTGGAGAGCTCGAGTCTCGCCTGGCCTTAATCAAACAAAACCAATGCTAGACCATGAAGCAGAATATTTCTTTAAAATGTGTCTTGAGGCGTGCCTGGTTCAAATTCTGAACAATCAATATCTTGCACCCAAATGCAAAATGATCCATTGAAGGTTTAGATTAAAACCTGGGCAATGCGATATTCATTGACCTGACCAACTTTGTGTTAAATTTGGGTTGCTTAAGGAATCTTACGCGTTCAATGGTTACCCAAAGAGCACTTTGCACAGGTTCCTGGATTTGTTTCCTCGTCATTGACTTGTTGTCTTATTTAGGGAGCAGAATGGCTCATTTCAAAGCATATTTCCTCCTCAAACATTCCTTGCTGTTCAAGTCTCCCATAAAAAAATCGGGAATTGTTCAGAGAACTCAAGCAATGTGTCCAGTGAAACTCAAGTCTTTCTGCAGAGCGCTACAAACGTTATGGGTGAATGAAAAGAGCCCTTATATGCAAAGGGAAATAAGTCGCCAAAACATAACAAGTCACTCTTGGAATATTTTGAGTATAAAGATTTTATGAATGAATTGACTAAGCACAATTGTTCATTTTCAGGCTCCGCCTATTTGCAATTGGTCTTCGACCAATGATCTATGAAAGAAAGATATGGCATCACATTTCCAATATTATTTTAAAACAGCCTGATTCCATAATAGTCTACTGAAATGTTGATGTGTTATGATGAGCAATCAACAGGCAGCACAATGACAAGTAGGCAAATAGGTTTTAAACTCAAACGATACATTCCCATAATACATAACGACTGCACTTACACTGATAGTTTCCTAAACTCAGGTTATGGCATGTCCTGGATTGTGCAGTTTAATATAGGCTATAAGATTAACAATGGGAATGCATATTTCGTTTCTAACAAATCATCCCAAGGCCTATAAATTGTCCGGTTGCAGGAATCCCACGCTGTACCATGTGATTCAATGCACGGAGTTTTAAACGTGAAAACCAGATGTCCACTATTTGCTTTGTTTACATTCTTTGAGACTGGGGCGGAGAGAGGAAAAAACTGCATGATGTCAAATATAATAATGTGCTATAACGGTCCCGCACTGAAGGCAAAGACATTAAATGAATAATGATCTCTAGACAGATAAACATAATCACATTATACAGTAGGCTACCTTAAAATGTTTGAATACAGGCCTATTCTTGCAGAACGGTTATAACATGGTAACAACAACGGAATAAGAGAGACAATTGTGGCAAGATTTAATTGATAGGATACCTATTCAATATACCTATCATATTAGGCCTAGGGTAGACCTACCGATAGCCATTTAAAGAATGACAAGCAGATGCTAATTATTCACAAAGTATCATCATGAATATAAAATTAGGGAGGACCCAGACCGTCCACCAAAATTACCTGCTCGAAGAGACGATGTTGTCTTACCTTGACGTAAGACGAAGTGTCAGGCACGGTCTGAAACATGTTCATAGAACCGAGAGGGCCTAGATATGTTCAACAGTGTTCAACGGGCCCTGGGGACAGGAGAGGAATATTAGCACAAAAAAGGGGATTCTAAAATAATAATGCAATAAAATAATTATAACAACACAAATAAATAGAATAGTAAAACATATGAATAATATGCTAATAATGTGCCCAATAATTATATTAGTTGGCTAATGTGCCCAATAATATAATTTCTAATAATTATGGGCATATTGCTCATCAATTGTGGTTCAATGCGTATGAAAATAATCAATAATGTAATAACAATGTAATGACAAAAATCACCCTATAGTGTGGGGAATAAATTATATTATGTCATGCCAATATGTTATGTCTAAATAGCTATGATAGCTATGCCTGTCTGATTGGTGGAAGAATGACTCTGCTTCCTAATGGTAAAGAGCTACAGTATAGGCTAGACATAACACTGGAATCACAAACTCTCCCGCCCACTCCTTCAGTAATGCATTTGACCATCAACAACCTTTCTTCATAATGCATTAGTATCCACACAGCCAGCGTTCAAGCTTCATTCATCCATTAACTCATAGTTCATTGACTCTTTTGCTAGCTCATTTTTTTATGTTAAATTAAATAACGTTTATTTTCAGGGCCTCATGCAAACTTTTGTGCATTTCAATGGCAGTGATATCTCCTGAAAATATTCCCCTCAGGCTAATAGTCCCGTTTTCTGTACTCTGGTTATTATCAAATTAGTTTTTTGGGGATCTTTTTTTCTATTTGCCCTCAAGTTAAATAATGTATTTATATATAGGCCTAGTCTCCAAGCCTGAGGCCACACATTAAATAAAATAAACAATTTGAAAACCTTTTTACCTTCGGAAGCCTTTTGCTATTGTTCATGCTGTTGTGATATCGGAGTAAATTATTGACAAAGTTATCAATAACCACCACAGCTAGAGATCTCTAGAGCGCGCCACCAGCGCCTTGCGGTTTTGTGAATTGCGTTCCATTCCGTGCAACCACTTCCACCAAAATATGTAGTAAGGTCAGATTTGGTTCATAGGCCCACTGTAAGTTATTCGACACAGACTTGATTCATTCAGCCATATGACCGTCCTTGCACTGTTGTTTCCTCCGTCACATATTTTGTGGCACAATGATAATCTAATAACCAATCACATATTCCCATCCACAATACCAATGTTCATGATGACCAGAACCACTACCATGGTTGAATGACTTTAACTTGCTCGATAGACTACTCATGTGGAGAGAGCAGGGTAGCAGATCCCCAACCCCAACCTTCATCACGTTTCTCCCTAAAGCTGACCACATATTGAAACACTTTTCGCTTTAATAAGTGCAGCTTACAAAGTCTAGGGTGAAAGGGCAGCTCGAAGACGGTGTCTTTGGCCGTTCCCTCAGAGTGCAATTATTAAGATGGCTGGCACATGCAACATTTAACATTCCTAACATCAAGCAAATTACACTGAGACAAACACTGGTCTCCAAAAACAGAACTCATCCGTTGACAGGAGACACTCACTGTCATTGTGAAAACTGGGAATAACGAGAGGTAGGTAGCACTTGTCTCTATAGGCCTACAATACATGGTGCAGGGCCCCCAAAACAACAGCGGCATTATGTTAAAAATAACCACATTGCAGAAATACGACGAAAACAGATGGACCACTACACATCCAGAATTCATGTTATAGCAATCTCTAAATAAATCAATATAAAACACACGGACTGACTAGTGTCTGATCAGATATTTTATAGGCCCACATTCACATATTTTATGGAATACTTTCACGTTTGGCTGAAATGTTTGGTTATTGAATTTCTGCCTCACCACCTCCGCTACTGATATATTATCCAAGGAGCTTATGATCATCGCACTATTTATAATTGTAGGGGACCACTATTTTCGTATTTTCAGCTCCTACAGGCAAACGTCAGGCTCGCCTCATAAAGTTTCCCAAATGCATCCAATTTCTAAACGGTAAAAGAGCATAGAATTTCGCATCTGTAGCCAATTAGTCGACTAGCGGCTCATGAGAACTGTTGAATGAATAACTGCAGTGACTTTCCTCCGAGACAGCCCGTGGGCTGGAAGCCTCTAGTGTCACATTTTAAGCATTTTACCTTGCACAAGCACGAGCTGTTATCCATCATAAATGAGAACGAACTGATTTTCCCTAATCTCTGCACTTTCTCTAACCACAGTTCTCACTCATCTAGCAACCTTGAAAGCGAGTTATATTAGGGCAAATCAAAACACATTTCGAAAACAAACTTATAAACGAAAAATAAACCAAATGTAATTTTATCGAATGATAGCCTGCAAAGCATTTGTTTAAGCTAAATGGAAACCAGCTCCGACGACTGGCATGGCATCTTGATAAGTTAGATCGTTTTATGAAAAGGCAGGCTACATGAATCTAGAATTAGTAACAAAACAGTGGAATATATAGTGGAATCTTAAAAATGTAATTTCCTCACTCACCTGTCGTTATGCTGTCAGTCCTCTATTCTTTCAGTTTAATTATTCCCCAATTGAAATTATTTGACCCGTCTACTCAAAGTCGTTACCATGGATCACAGTAAGTTATTTTGAGAAGGCGTATGGAGCGCAGGGTGTATGAATGAGAATGTTACTGTGATAAGAGAGCCGCCAGCCGGCAACCAATGGGAAGCGAGTGAAAAACCTCTCCTTGCATTTAGTGTGAGAGGGACCCGGAGTTGCAAGTCAATTGAACCATGAAATAAGGGAAATCTAGAAGAAATAGGAACAGCACCATAAAAAAAAACAAATAGTGTGAGGTCCTTTTCAAATTGGAAAAAGACTAGGGCTTAATGTCCTTCCTCTGTCCTTTCGTAGGCTATTGACTATTGCCAAGTGTTTTTAGGACAAAATAAATATAGACATTTCTACGCACCTGTCCATGCAGGCTATGTTTATGTTATGGATAGAACAGGAAATCGAATGAACTTTTTACAAAAGTTAAATAAAATGCTTTATCAAAGTAAATATCATGCCAACTTTGAAACCACACAATATATCTTATTGATATCATCCATATGAAACAGTTTCTGTTGTTTAACATCATGTATTATTTCACACACAAAAAGTGATAACATAATGTCTAATGGAATACGTTTTTCTCCACTTTACGCATTTACAACAGTGCAGGCCCATTGAATTAAATGTCAAGCCTTTAGAAAAAAAAAATCAGAATTTCTCATATTTTTCTTTGGAATGTATCTCCAACAATGTAGATATTCTTGGGGGCATATCTTTTTTCATGCTCCATCACCCCCTCCTGTGATAGTTCCTGCCCCGCAGGAATAACTGCAGCCATAGCAGGATCCGCGCTTCGTGGCCTCGTGACAGAGACACGCGTCTCCAGTGAGTTTGTCTTTCCTGTTCAGTTGACCCCACTCAGTTCACCAACTTCATTTCCTACACAGTGCCCTTATCCTCCACCCAAGAGTCCCTAAAAGGATGTTGGGCAATTCACAGTGAAAAAAGTTGCCCAAACATAGGATTTTACAGCCTCATCAAGGTCGTCATTTCACGCAGGACAACCAAAGTTAAATTGAGAAGCTTTCAATAGTTATCTACATAAGCCTTAAGTATAGGCACTTTGCACAATCCCTAACCCATGCGATCAATATTATGTAATTGATAAATATTGTAACCTAGGCCTATGGGCCAAAGCTGGCATAGTATTCTAGTACCATGGCTGGTGCGCACTGATGTGGTCAAGGTGTTCCTATATAAAATAACATCAGTGGCTACATGATTGAGCTTCTAGAGAACAATGGCCGGAAATTCTAACATCCGTTATCTGACAATGTTCTCAACTTCTAAATACTGTTTCCTTCTGTTCCATGACATAGGCTACAGTCATATTCCAGTAGCCTTCTTTTAATACAAACTGTTGAGCACCTGTTGATTTTGTAACAGATAACTAAAGTGTGGAACCATACAGACCTAGGCGTGGGGATAATTGTAGACTAGCCTACCTATAGGAGTTCCAGTTAAAATGGTCAGGAAGTTTGAAGTCTGTAATATATATCAATCTAATCACAGAAATGGGTAATGACATTCATGACAGATGCTACTGTTAATTTCAGCCAATATGGTAACTTTATTTTCCCTTTTAGAAGACCAATAGGTCCCTGTGACCCATAGGTCCCCTGGTTTTTACATTCCCGTCAAGAGGTTTTGTGTCAAATATTTACTCACATCTTCAATTACTAAAGCAGAAAAATATTTCAATGGTTAAAGCATGGGTAAATGATTTGGCTATTAATAAAGAGGCTATTGACTGAGATAATGTCTGGGATAATATATTTAACTCATCAAAGAACCCAAATCATCAGTTAATTAATACATGTTAAGCTCTGTCATAGGTCGTAGCCTACTGGACACCACCGTTAAGATTTAATCCTAAACAGGCTCCAAACCCAAACGGTGACCTAGGTTCCCTCAGTACGGCAGGTTGTGCCAGTACTCCCGAGTGGCGCAGTGGTCCAGCGTCGTCCAAGGTAGGGGAGGGTTTGGCCGGCAGGGATGTGGGTTCGTTTCCCACGGGGGGCCAGTATAAAAAAACTACAAAAAAACAAACATGTATGCATTCACTAACTGTAAGTTGCTCTGGATAAGTGCTTCTGCTAAATGACGAAAATGTACACTTGGAACATATGATTTGGGATTGTCCCGAGGTTTATGAATTTTGGAGGAAAGCGTAATCTATTCTTTCTGTACAGTACAGTATGAAAATACAACTGCTTCACCAATAGAAATCCCCGATCACACTTCTAGGCGATGTCATGGTGACGTCGTCGCGCGCCAAACTGCGCATGGGCAGGCCATCAAATCAAAGGCACTCCTTCAATATTAAGTTGTTTTTGACGAAAATGAAAACGTGTCAATTTGTCATTTTCATGAGATTGGAGTACTATGTTCAACTACTTAAGACACTGGCTCCAATCTAGTGAGTGCCTTTAGATGTAGAGATAATTAACAGCTAAGGAAGAATTTGTCACTTCTCTCATTGACTTCTCAAACCCCAAACCCAGGCCTGGTCTGTTTGGTCTGTTTACATTTACATTTACATTTTAGTCATTTAGCAGACGCTCTTATCCAGAGCGACTTACAGTTTGTTTCTCAAGTGTTCTCGGATGTCTCCTGATGTTGCACCTCTGGATTTAGAAACTCTGTGCTGTAACCCTTGGACCAATTCCTCTGTTACTTAAAGGGACATTTCAAAATTGTACAACTTAATATTCATCATCTCCAGCACCACCCCAACATCAACATATGTGAAAATGGCATGTTTCTATGTTTTGTAATAAAAAAGATAGAGGAAGATAAGTGTTTGCAATGACATCATCGGTGTGCATCATGTGATTTTAACCAATTATGAGTAGGCATTGCCTACTAATTGCCTACTAATTAGTTGATGATGTCACTGGAAACGCTTAACTTCCTCTATCTTTTTTACTGCAAAACATAGAAACGTGCCATTTTCACATACTGAGCATACAAAACATTAACAACAATTGCTCTTTCCATAACATAGACTGACCAGCAATGTTCCCTCTAAGCTGCGCGCGTGCGTGCGCAGAGAAGCACTAGATTGAACTTCACTCAACTTTCTAGAGTTTTCCCCTTTAGTTAACACTATCAACGTGTCGCTCTACTGTGGGAATTGTGCTCGAATCAATGCATTATTAGCCACTTTCAACGTAACATACCGAAAACAAAACGAACTATGCAAGACTTAGTATGCAAAACTAATTGTGGGAGAGATTTTCTTGTAGGCAGAGCGCATTGGAGTAGGATTCTATTGCTCTGACAGGCACAACTCAGTCCAGTACTCTACACAGACCGGTGCGCCATAACCAATCAGAGCTACAGTAGGCCTACATGCAAATAGCCATTGCCATAAATGGATCTGTGCCATTCACTTTAAACTGCTGTGTTTATAGACCTTTTTCCAGTACACGACACACTGACGTCTTGGCGGCAGTAAGAAAGCCATCGCCATCTGCACCCATTCAATATAGCGTAGATTACAATTTGTATTACATCAACCCAAAAAAACGTTATGGGTTCTCATACGCTTACAATGATGTTTTGATTCTTGCTTGAACAGTCGCTAAGATTATATTTGGTTGTGATCTTTGGTAGCTCAACTGGTAGAGCACGACGCTTGTAACGCTAAGGCAGTGGGTTCGATCCCCGGGACCACCCATACACAAAAATTTATGCACGCATGACTGTGAGTCACTTTGGATAAAAGCGTCTGCTAAATGGCATATTATTATTATTTATCTTTACAAAATAACTATTTTGGATGCAGCAGTTGTTAGCTAGAATGCTAACGCTCATTGATATAGGCTTTAGCAAAAGATAGCCAAAGAGCCATTTTACTGGTTGAAGTTGAAATGTTTTTTAAGTATAATGCAGTTGATTTGCAATGATGACACAAACATTTTATTAAACTGGACATTCATACGAGCCTTAAAATCCAATTATAATCCAAAAGTAGTGTGAAATGCACTCATAAGCAACATGTAAATAGAGGCTTTTTTTGCTGGCGTTCTGTAAGAACTCCCCCTTGTTCTGCCACTAACTTGTGCGCATCGCCCATCGCCCTTTGCAAAGACGATCTTGAATAATCTAAGTAGCCAATAGGCAGAGGGTAGCATAATTTGTCTGATTCTCTCGAATAATGGTAAGGGAATTAATGTATTTTATTTTGTAAAGTGGTTTCTTGCATCAAACAACACAATATTTTCAGTCACCTCCTTGTCTGAAGGACAAGTGGATAAACAGGTAATGTCAAGCCCTGCAAATTTTTTCTCAAAAGGCTCATAGAATGTAGGCCTACATTGAACACCACATATTTGCTGCTGCTGTAGACTGAATGACAGAACAGCTATTTCCATGTTAAAATGTTATGGGATGCATTTTTCTCCATCGTTTTTGATGGTAGGCCACTCTGGTAGGCCTACATTATGATCAAATAGCCACAGCTGCCTACTTGGCCACTGTTAAAACTGTAACTTAAAGTGGGTACAGCCTCGCTGCGCAGGAAGTTGCACAGAATCTTTACAATGTTCAAGTTTGCGCTTAGCAGACCTGAAATTTGCTCAGTGCCGAAAACAATTAGAGGGAACATTGCTGACCAGCTGAATCCAGGTAAAAGCTATGATCCCGTATTAATGTCACTTGTTAAATCCACTTCAATCAGTGTAGATGAAGGGGAGGATACAGGTTAAATAAGGAGTTTTGAGCCTTGAGACTGTGGTGTCCAAGACAGCGTTGCTGATAATGCCGTGATGATAAGAAGTCCGCTTACACTGTTCTTTGATTATACAGATTTATTGTATCAAAGTTCACAGTATTAATTTACAGATATCTGCAGTTATATCTGGAGAGAAACGGCCAATCTGTTGATCCAATATGTTGTCTCTCTCCCAGTCCTTTGTTTAAGACACAGTATTTATATCCAATGTGACGTAATATGGCGTGATTTTAATAAACCAATCCCCGGCTTTCACATATCTCCAAATGTCCTCTATTCCAAGAAACCTATGTAGCAATGCTTTTCCAAATGCTTCAGCAAAGCAGAGTAAAGTTAATCTATTACACCATTTGCAAACATCAGCAAAATCAATAGACCTTCAGACACTACATATTTCCCCCCTTCGAGACTAATTAAGTCTCGAAAACAAAAAAGAATAGAATTATGACAAATAACAATTTTTGTTCTTGAGTAACTTTAGCAATAAACCAAAATTTATGGAGAGTAAACACATGTTTATATAGACACATTTTTGTATGGGGTGTAAATAAATTGTTATGGAGTGTAAGAGCGAAAAACCTGTCTGGCAGCTTTCATTCCAAATATCCATCAGTCAATCAAGACAGGAAAATTCTCTCACGGCCCCTCTGCCCTAGGCGACCACCTAAGTACTCCAGATCAATTTATAAATCTTTATCAATGCATTTTAAGCTATGATGCAATTGAATACACATGAAAACCTCAGAAAACAAAATACAATCAAAAATGTCCACACTCAGGCTGGTCGACCCATCGGACCCTCCTGTGGATTCTCTCTGTCCCTGCCTAGACCCAATATCCCTAAGCTTCAACTAAATAAACAAAAACATCTGAGGTCCCCACATGTACCCAACAACAGAAAACATAATTATTCAAAAATTAATACAGAAAGAATATAACACTGGAATGTAGTCCACTACACTGCAGCTCCTCCACAGTGTCGACTTTCAATGCGACGTCGATGATGGAATCTGAACATTTCCACACCTTCCTTGTTCCACTTCTTCCAGTCCATTCATATTGTCCATGTTTGAGTATTTGAGTCCCTCTACATATTCCCCCATATGCTTCTGGAAGAAAAGAAAAGACCAAACAGTATCTTTTGCAAAACAACACATTCAAATTAAAACTTCAATATCAACTAAAAATGATATGAATTCCAAAAATGATATGAATTCCATTTTCCCCCTTTGATTCATAAGAAAATACTAAATATCACAATAATACAATTATCCCACAATCAGATATTCCAAATTTCCTAGAGTTATTTCAACCCTAGTTTTCATAACATTTTAGTCTGACTTTTTCCAATTTTTTCTTTTTCTCCAATTTTTTTATTTTATTTTTATTTTTCAAAAACCATTTCACTGATTTATTCACAAAACTCTTTCCCATTTTCTGAGGATATTAAATCGGGAAATTCCCACCTGCTTATGACTTCTTTACACAAAAACTTTGCAACCGACTGAGCATCTTTTAGCTTAGTTGAACATCTTATGCACCTCTTGGTATATGAATGTAACCAATAATAACAGTCACACATTATTTTTCAGACAGATTATGCACCTGCCTATGACATAGTCAATCTATTCAAGAAAATATGGTTCCCAAAAACCATACTCCTTTGTGATCTTTATCCTAATCTCCCCTCTTACAACATTAGCTAACCCATAGCTTCCTAAATCATCATGGTTTCTCCAAAACAATAATTGATTGCTACTCTAAGGATTTTTTCTATTGTCTTCAAAACACTTGCTTTCGAAAGTCCTTCAATTTGTCTTTCAATGGAAACTGATTCTTCCAAGGAGGTCTGCCTCCTCAACTTTCACCTCAATTGAGCTGATTTCACAAATCCAATATCAGTACTACTTTGATATCACAAACATTCTTGAACTTTTTTCAACATCTCTTCTTCCATAGATTCTCAATTCATCTTCACACTTCAAACAGATTAATTTATCATCCGTACAGCTTATGACTCTCCTTGTCCTTGAGCCAAAATCATCATTTTCAGAAATCGCTGATCTTCACTCCTCCAAATCCTTCTCATAATTAGTTGATTTGACATAGTGAGATGTGTAACCTCTTCAGGCTGAACACAGATAAAAGCCTTTCTGCTATCCATCATCACTTCCCATAGTCCATTGTTTATTTTCACTTAAATTGTTGGATCTTTTTTTCCCTAACTGGTGCTACCAGCTGACACCCCCCTTTCGGATCTTCTAGGCACCTCTAGAATCCTTGCTCCTATAAGGGTTCACCGGTCCTCCAGATGATCTTGACTGGCTCCTGTATCTTCCTCTGAAATTCTTTCTTTCCAGAAACTATCTACGGATATGAAACAACTTGTACCACTAGTTGTGGCTGGTACAGTTGCATTTGACCTTGTTCAGTTGAAGCTGTAGCAGTGATTGTTGATTTGGTTCACACTGATTCTTCATAACCAAAGCTTGTTTCTTCTCCTTCTTATTCTCCACCAGTTGTATTTGATTGAGTTTTCTGAGAGTTTCTTGGTCCTGTTCTTTCTGGTTGTGTTCCTTTTTCCGGTACAGATCCACTTGATGGGCTATATGATCTGTATAGACACCTTTTGTCATGCTTCCAAGTCCAACCACCTCTGCCAGTTTGCTCCTTACCGGTAAGGGCAGTCCCATCTGTAGTTTAGCTCTCAAGATTGACTGCTCAATTTGACTCACATCTGGATCATTTCCGGTAATACTCCTCCACACTTGATGAACTCTTGACACGTAGGCTCTCGGATTTTCTTGTTGTCCTAGTGGGTCAATCAGAATGTTGTCAGGATGCACATTTGTTGGAAACGTATCTTTCAGTGCTCTCCACAGCCGATTCCTGCTTGCAGCCAACAATTCAGGATCATTCACAGCAGTTCCCACATATCTATGAAGTCCAGCTCTCTGAAAAATTTCTTCCATGCCTGGAATCCCAAGGAGATTAGCCAAAAGTCTCTTAATGTCTCCTATGGCAGACTGTGTTCCCACCGTAATTTCTTCCAACTTTGAAATCCAAGGATATGCTCCATCTTGAAGAGTAGGCAGTTTCTCAAGTATATCTGACATATCGGTATTCTGCAAAGGCTTATATTCTAGGTTTTGTCCTCGAATGATCACCGGCATAATTTTCTTACTAGTGACATCTTTCCTTGGCCTCAATGTATATTTCTTCTCAGATTCTTGGGATTCTTTTCTCAGCAGCTTCTTTTCCTTCGTCTTCAACTTCTTGAGTTGTTCTTCCAGTTCTTTTACTTCTTCTAAATTATTGGCCTTATACAGGAATGATACGCATCGGTCTATATCTCTTTCTATTTCTTCTGTGTTAGTCATTGGAGGATAAAATCCTCTTGAATATGAAGCACCTTTAATCTCCAAATCTTCATCGTTGTCTCCATCTTCATTTTCACCAGCACTCGAATCACTTGTATTCTTCTTCTTCCAACTTCCATCACCCCTTCTTTCCGCTCTGGCCAACCTCTGTCTGATGACAGGGTCATATCCACCCATGATCTCTTCTGAATCACTCTGATCATCATCATCATCATCATCGTCATCATCAAGTTCCATCCTCCTTGACCTCACTCTACCCTTAGTCTCCGGACATCTCGTTTTGTTCCTGCTTTTGGAGTTTGGATTCATCTTTATGGTCGTTTCTGCTTGTCCTCTCTCTATTATTTGTTCATCTTCATCTCTGATGCAATAATCACCCTCCTGAATGATCACTGGAAGCTGAGGATAAACGTCCTTAAACTTGGCTTCTTTCTCATAAGGTGGGGGTGTTTTTGCTGAATCCATATGTGAGAAAGGTGTATTGACTTCTGCAAATACTTTTTCTGTCACCTTCACCTCTTTTGCCATTTTCTCTGTACCTCTGTCTCTCTTATCTTTTGTATCTTTTATCAGTTTTTGTCCTTCATTTTCAAACAGCTTAAGAACACCCAGCTCTCTTTGTCTTTTTTCTTTGCGTAGGTTTCCTTTCTTCCCCTTCTTTTGGTCTGCCTTATACGTGGATACAAGCACTTGCATTATCTTGATGACGTCTCGGTTAAGAGTCCCTTCCACTGGCCATGGTTGTTCAATGTCAGGCCAACGTTTATTCCATTTTTCGGATAATCTTGCTATACCATTAACTAGAGGATTACTATTCTGTACTACATCAAGAGGAGTAATTGCTTTTGTAGTTTTGATGTCCTTTTTCCCCATTGTAACGACTCTGTTATGTGTTTCCCTCTTTTTTTTATTTTTTATTTTTTATTTTTACTTTTTTTTAAATTATTATTATTATTATTTTTTATTTTTTTATTAAAAATAATTAATCAATTAATTAATTTATTTTATGAATTTTATTTTACCAAATTATTGATTAGTGGCAGTCTTACCACATCCGATCAGGAAAAGTAAAGGAAAGTAGTCAACTTCAGAGCAATCCAAAAATAAAAGACCTCTAATCCTGCAACACAACAGCACTCACAAACCAATTGCTTAATAAGCACCCAATTACCTTAATTTTACAGAATAATGTCAATGCTGGATTTCCAACACAACTCTAATTAAAACAAGTCATTCACAAAAACTCTATAATGTGCAATTATCAATTACATCAATTCATCAGTCTGTTGCCAAGTTCCTGCGAAATGGTCACAACATGAAATATTCTATGTAGACACAATGTATCAATTATATCCTGTAAGGGAAAGTAGGTTTTGTGGATAAGAACAGTACTGGCCTTGATTTGGCTGGGTGGTTGTCACTGATGCCAGCTGATGTTAGCACCTCCTCTCTCTCTCTCTCTGTCTCCTCCTTCTCGTCTCTCATATGACAGAAAGACAAAAGAACAAACAAGAATTTAGTTTATTATTCTTTATATATATATATATATTTTTTTTTTTCACATTCACGCTAAGAAATAAGCAAACAGCTTAACTCAGGAATATTATAAATAGCTCAATAACATTTTATTTTATTCATTTATTTTATTATTATTATTTTTAATCCGTTAATATATTTCTCATTCACCAACTCAACCGATTATCAACCAAACAGTTTTACAGTCAAGCAACAGTTAATTCAACAGAACATTCCACTTGTGTGCAAGATTCCCCCCTCCCTTTTTTTTTTTTTTTTTTTTTTTTTTTTGTCTGCTCTGAGACTGCCTCTCCCAGCAGTTCAGTGCAGGGGAGTGGCACATCTGTTGTACGTAACTCTAAACTCATAAAATCCTACGCGTGCGCAGTTCAGTCACCAATGCGATTTCAGAGTGAAAGGAACAACAGAGTAGACAGACCCGCTGTCGCTCCGTTCTCTCCTCCCATAGACAAACAATAACACTTAACAAAACTCACAAACGAACACGGAACACATAGAACATAGAACACAAATCCCACTTCCAAGTTTGTTATCTTCACTTATCCTAATCTGCAGATTTATAGTTATGTTGTTATCAATTACAAAACATCTCTATACACTCTTTTAAAAAAGTCCTCCCTGTAGGCTCATGATTAGTTAGTAAACGTTCTCTTTTTATAGAGACTCATATGATTTTTTAACTTATTGTCCTTCCAGGGGGCTCATAGTTTATATAGTTAACAATTATTAACGTTCTCACAAACAGAGACTCATAAGATTTTTAACCTTAACTTCATTCTAGGGGCTTAACTTTATTCTAGGGGCTTAACTTCTTACAAAAATCCCTGTTCTCAACCAAAATATATATATATATGTGTATAAATCTCTAACATAGATTTTATCCTAACATGAGTCGACACACAGTTTAAACACAACAGAGACGTCTTTATTTTATTATTTTTCTCTCTCCCACACACACACACACACATAGGCTCTCTTCCTCTCACACACACACAATTGAAGAGGAATGCATCCGTTCATACAAAGCATACTTACCGCCGTTCCTAATTTTCTTTATATTCCATCCTAAATTTCTGCTACCTTCAGGTTGTAGGCATTCAAAAGAGAGGATTACTTCAGACAAATGCTTCGTCAAACAGATTCTGATCGGTAAACATACGATTGAACATATTACCTTCCAACATGCAGTTCCCAGAACTGACTTGAGAGTTAATCTAATAACTATCAAGATTTATGGCCATCATATTGATGCCTTGTTTTTCAAGGGCTTCCTTAAATTAACGGCGTCCTAAAAGTATACTTTTCCTTATTTTCTAGCCTTATTCCTTGTACTCTTAGACACTTCTAGACACTCCTTGTACGTTTATTCAAGCCAAAATATCGGTGTGCCCAGTGTCAATAATTCCTATAGACTCTCCCCCCTGTTTGCGTTGTTCCCAACGCAAACAAAGGTAGAAATTTAGAACGGACCTTCATCCCACAGCAAATAACAGCAAAGCGCACACACACAAGTCCTTTGACGGTACATCTGAACAAACACAGACACAAGCACACGAACCGACCAGCGCCCAAAGAACTGTGAGTAATCTCACCTTATTTGCCGGCGTCTTGAGCGGGAGTCATTTCGTAGCCCATGAATGGAATGCTGAGAAAAGACGTAGCACGTCCCAAATCCTCGTCGCCATTAAAATGTGGTGTCCAAGACAGCGTTGCTGATAATGCCGTGATGATAAGAAGTCCGCTTACACTGTTCTTTGATTATAAAGATTTATTGTATCAAAGTTCACAGTATTAATTTACAGATATCTGCAGTTATATCTGGAGAGAAACGGCCAATCTGTTGATCCAATATGTTGTCTCTCTCCCAGTCCTTTGTTTAAGACACAGTATTTATATCCAATGTGACGTAATATGGCGTGATTTTAATAAACCAATCCCCGGCTTTCACATATCTCCAAATGTCCTCTATTCCAAGAAACCTATGTAGCAATGCTTTTCCAAATGCTTCAGCAAAGCAGAGTAAAGTTCATATATTACACCATTTGCAAACATCAGCAAAATCAATAGACCTTCAGACACTACAAGACAATTGAGTCATGGATTGTGTATGTGTGCCATTCAGATTGTGAATGGGCAAGACAAAAGATTGAAGTGCTTTTGAACAGGGTATGGTAGTAGGTGCCAGGTACACCGGTTTGTGTCAAGAACTGCAACACTGCTGGGTTTTTCACACTCAACAGTTTCCGGTGTGTATCAAGCAGTGGAGGCTCCTCAGAGGAGGAAGGGGGAGGACCATCCTCCTCAGTGAATTTCATGCAAATGTAAATTGTAAAACATTTTAAAATGTATCCTTTTTAGATAAAAGTATACTAAATATAATCACGTCACAAAATAACTGATTAAAACACACTATTTTGCAAAGAAGGTCAACAGTAGCCTCAACAGCACTCTGTAGGGTAGCACGATGGTGTAGCCAGAGGACAGCTAGCTTCCGTCCTCCTCTGGGTACATTGACTTCAATACAAAACCTAGGAGGCTCATGGTCTCACCCCCTTCCATAGACTTACACAGTAATTATGACAACTTCCGGAGGACGTCCTCCAGCCTATCAGAGCTCTTGCAGCATGAACTGACATGTTATCCACCCAATCAAAGGATCAGAGAATTAATCTAGTACTGAAAGCATAAGCGATAGCTAGCTAGCACTGCAGTGTATAAAATGTGGTGTGTAGTTGACTCAAAGAGAGAGAAAGACAATAGTTGAACAGTTTTGAACAAATTAATTTATTCCTAAATGAAGGCAAAGAAAGAGATAAATATATATATATAACTTGTGCTGTTGAGGCTACTGTCGACCTTCTTTGCAAAATAGTGTGTTTTAATCAGTTATTTTATATATATCTACCCCCCAAAGAGATAAATAGAGAGAGAGAGATTTTGTCATTTATTTTTCACTTTCGGTTTCACTTACTTAGCTAGAAAATGCAGCTAGCTAGTTTAGCCTACTGAAATACCCTGCTCAAACAGAGGGATGTTATGTTAGCTAGCTGGCTATGACTTTCCAACACAACACTGGAACTCTTCCAAGTCAAGGTAAGCTTTTGGTATTACTAATTTATTGCCTCCGGGGCCAGCCAGTGTAACTGCTTACTGACTGTACACTAATGTTACTGCATGATTGTAGCGAGTTTACTAATGAGTTAGTTCTAATAGCTATGCTGACTATGACGTTACTTTAGCAAATATGGTGACAACGATTTCATTCATAGGCTAGGTTGTAGCAACCTCATGATGCGTCTAGGGAAAATGTGAGTATCATGTAGTAGCCTAAACCTATCGCTGTTACATTGCACTGGGTGAATGGAATATGAATGAGAGTTATCCAATATGCTGTAATATAAATAAGGCCATGCTCATGAAAAAAGAATTATCCTTCCTCATCTTAAATGGCACTGACCGCCACTGGTATCAAGAATGCACCAACACCCAAAGGACATCCAGCCAACTTGACACAACTGTGGGAAGCATTGGAATCAACATGGTCCAGCATCCCTGTGGAACGCTTTCGACACCTTGTAGAGTCCATGCCCCGACAAATTGAGGCCGTTCTGAGGGCAAACAAAAGGGGGGGGGGGTTGCAACTCAATATTAGGAAGGTGTTCCTAGTGTTTGGTATACTCAGTGTATGTTGACGTTGGGGTGGTGCTGGAGATAATGTTGACATTAAAAAAAAAATCCCTTTAATGTCTATTCAGGTATGTAGCTGAATGAGAAAAAATGTAAGGTTTGGTTGGCTGGGTTGATTGCTGCCAAAATACTTGTTTTTCAACGCTGGTTGCCACCACATGACCTTCATATAAGGAAATGGTTGGTATTCTTTCAGGATGTGGTTGTGTTGGAGTTATTCCCTGCACGAGTGAATAAAGCCAAACATACTACTCTGGAAACGTGGAAAGTAGCTGCTTCAGAAATCTCTGATTTGCTGGAGAAGGTGCAGGTGTGGGATAAAATTGCTTTCCTGATGTTGTTATATTGGTCATAAATCTTACTGTGTGTACTTTTTATTTCATTGTAGTGTTATTTTAGTATTTTCTGTTGTTTGTGTGTGTGTTTTTTATATTATGTGTTGACCCAGGTTGGGTATGGGGTGGGACCACCAGGGGTATGTTTGGGATGGGAGGTGGGGCTGTTAAAAAAGGGGGGACACTTTATTGTTTTTTATTGATTGCATTGCCTTTGTGACACAATAAAAACAATTGTTCACAAAAAAGAAGAACCATAGGTATGCTAATCTGATGCTAAATCAGAGAGATGCCATTGAATCTGCCTTCCAATCTAACTTCAGAAAGTTTCCAAGAAAAACAACCTCACAGTTACCATTGATTAGATTTGGATTCACTTGTAAGCTAGTTGTGCACCTGAGGATGGTCATTGTAGTGTTACTGTTACATGATCTGCATATTTTCAATTGTTACAGTAGCTAGGCTTTAGCTTTCTCTTTGTATCTCTTGGCTTCAGCCATTCACTCTGTCTTGCTCAGTACGAAAAATGTATTCAATCAGGTCTGTGCCACACCTCCATTCCACTGGCAGGCCCTGGCCCCCTGACTGGTGTTAACATCATGGGTTGTTCCAAAGTTCTACACCCTCTCCTGGGATTTCACCAAAACAGTTGTGTTTAGGACTTTGTGGCAGCAACGTTGTACAGACATCTCAGATTACATCGACTGGAGTAAATGAAGCCCCTTACTGACTGAACTGTAATTCATTATTTATGTAGTTAGAGGAGCTACCAGGAGAGATGATCTGGAGATGGAGATAGCTCCCATTGCAGCCCTGTTTCTAACTCCTCAGGGGCCGAGAAAATGGGAGCGTGGCACCAGGCAAGGAAGGCAGGGCGGAATATGACATATTTTTACGCTAGCCCCCGTCAAGCCCAGATGCAGCGCAGTTAAACCCAAAGACCCAAACTTTAAAGCCATCACTTCTGGGGCAGAGAGTTCTGGTCCTAGGAGGGGGTAAGGAGGGAGTGGGTGGGGGTGGAGGGGGGCAAATGGACTATGAGTAGAGAAGACTATAAGGCATATATAAGTCTCATCATTCCTCTTTTCATAAAAGACTGTTACAGTTAAATGTCTAGAAGAAGAATGCTCCAGATTCATGGTATGTAATATAAATTCATAGACGACAAGAGGAAAATGGCCACATCAATCCCACCCTGTGTAAACAGAGGCACGCTCATAAAGTGTCGTAATAATTTGCTGGGGGAAGTATTAAATTAAAGCGCTGTAGTCATTTCATGAGGCAACCATTTATGAAGGTAATGGCATCCCTATAAATTAACGGGAGGCCGGCGAGCCACCTGATGTGTTGCCACTCATCACGCTCTGAGAATATCAATAATACACCCTCTTTGACCTCATGGAGACATAAGCAGTCCCTTATATGAAGGCCTCACTGGCTTCTGCACAAGGGTTATCTTTCAGACAGCACTTTGGGAGAGGACCTATGATGCTTTAGATCAACATGTGGTGTCGAGACAAAATACATGCTCTCATTACACACAATATGTTCTGGTATGTGTTTAATCAAAATCACTGAAAGGATGTCTGTGTGTGGTGATTACATGCCTTACCATTGTTTCACCACACCTTCAACGTATATCCCCCTTGTAATCAAATAGTACTCATCCTGTGTGTTTATGTTTCTCTGTGTGAGTATAAAAGTGCGAAGAAGGCTGCCATTCTTCCATTCTTCCTTTACTGCATATGGGAACCAAGGTGCAGCTCACTTCACACACTTACTCAAAATATTAAAACACAAGGGGATTCATCCCTATATAAACTACATGTGGATGAAATAAAGCCTCCAAAAAGGCCTATACTACATGAAGAAAAGTAGTAGAGAGTACTGCCATTTAGAAATCCTACATCCTCCGTGGACTATAAATCTACTGACCGCTCATCATTGAACAGCATTTTAAAAAGCCCTTAAAGAAAAACACAGGCTGAAATTAATATGCTGCCACCTCTCATTTTGGTCTAACTGCTTTGCTCCATAAGAAGTGCTCCATAAGAAGTGTGTTGTTCCCTGGAAGGTGGCTGAAGGCAGTAGGGCTCTCAGGTTTACCGTGCCATGCATTCTCAGGCATTTAACCCCCCCGACATGTCTGACAGCCTGAACTCTCTCGATGTGGGCTGTTCACCAGACTACAAAAATCATTAATCTGTGCCTTCAGACGGTCAAATCTGGATCTAATAAAGGAACCCACGATTGATCCCCCTCTCTTTGGAGTCATTACAACCTCAGACCGCTAGAGGGCTCTCTGGTCCAAGCTAGAGCAACTCACCTAGCTCTGTGTGGTAAACATCTTGCAAAGCATGTTGAAGAGAAGAAGCAGTCCTAACACGTGCATTTATAGATGTGAACAATATGTTTAGTTTCATTGGCAGATCTGCAGGAGACTTGACAATAAATTAGTATATCCTACTAGGCCTTTATCCTTTAATTTATTATACCCAAAAAGACAGACACAGCTGCGATACCTTAGTGAAGTATTCTTCAACAAAAACAAGTCAAGTGCTGAAATGAGGTATCTGACTCAACTTAAACATGAAAACAAAGCAGAGCCTCCCACCTCTCTCTCTCTCTCTCTCTCTCTCTCTCTCTCTCTCTCTCTCTCTCTCTCTCTCTCTCTCTCTCTCTCTCTCTCTCTCTCTTTGTTAATTCTTTCCAATGTGTCAAGTAATTCTCTTTTTGTTTTCTCATGATTTGGTTGGGTCTAATTGTGTTGTTGTTGTTGTCCTGGGGCTCTGTGGGGTCTGTTTTTGTTTGTGAACAGAGCCCCAGGACCAGCTTACTTAGGGGACTCTTCTCCAAGTTCATCTCTTTGTAGGTGTTGGCTTTGTTATGGAAGGTTTGGGAATCGCTTCCTTTTAAGTGGTTATAGAATTTAACGGCTCTTTTCTGGATTTTGATAATTAGCGGGTATCGGCCTAATTCTGCTCTGCATGCATTATTTGGTGTTTTTCGTTGTACACGGAGGATATGTTTGCAGAATTCTGCATCCAGAGTCTCATTACACTCACTTGTGAGTGTAATGTTTGCTGTTCATTTCTGATTGTTTATTTCACTTTTGTTTATGATCTATTTCACTTGCTTTGGCAATGTAAACATATGTTTCCCATGCCAATAAAGCCCTTTGAATTGAATTGAGACAAAGCGAGAGAGATAGAGATAGAGATAGAGAGAGAGAGGGGTTGTGTTTGTGTGCAATTGTGAGGGCAGTGCCACTGTGTTCATGCCTGTCTCTTAAAGAGACAGTGTCAGTGTCATCATATGTATCTGGTGAATAAAGTGTTAACATATGGTGCTGTTCTCTGCATCTGACTACAAGACAAGTTGAAGCCAGTAGGTGGCCATACTAGTTCTGACAATGGGCTTTGTGTACATAAAGACAATGTATTCAGGACTGTGCTTGATCATATAGCCACTTTAGTAATTTGGTGTAAAAAAAAAAAGATTACAAAAAGAAGCCTATATTAAATTGTTTTTGGGAAAGATAAATAGACTCAAACGTAGACATGCCTGAATCAAAGTCATTATCTCAGCTTGAGCAGGTCTTTTGAAAAACATGTTTATCCAAATGTAATCTGCCACTTGAAACAGTACTGCACTTCTTCACTTTGTCATGCTACTGACCAGCTGAGAAATGGCCTTAGTGTGGCGTTCCACTGACAGAGGGCACAGTTGAGCTTTGGAACAAACTGAAAACCTAATGTAAGCTAGTAACCAGAGGACCATTATAAGTAATACAGAAATTGACTGCAATTAATTGGAACAAACATAAAACTTGTTCAATACACAGCAACTTCCAAACATTTAGTCTTTGAATAATTTCTGCAGGGTGACAACTGATATGATTGACAGGAGAGAATAATCCAATTTTACTGGGTCTGTTCAGATACCAATAGCAGAGACATTGGGTTAGAGTTGAGGACCAAACATGCCCAGAGATCAGAGTTCAGAGTTTGGTCACAGGTGTTCTTGATAGTCAGTGTTATGACATACTGTAGGGAAATGGAGACCTCCTGAATATACATGCAGTTGCGAATATAGCATTTAGAAGACTAAGTAAGACTCGACAAGGTAATTACCTACAATATACAGGTAACTGCCAAAATACTGGAAACACTTGAGTAAATGAGGGATTCAAAGTATACTGAAAGTAGGTGCTCCCACACAAGTGTGGTTCCTGAGTTAATTAAGCAATTCACATCCCATCATGCTTAGGGTCATGTAAAAAAATGCTGGGCAGGCCATTAATTTGGCTACAATGGCTATGCCCCCATAGGATGACAATACCCCCATCTACAGGGCAAGAGTGGTCACTGAATGGTTTGATGAGCATGAAAATGATGTAAACCATTTGCAATTGCCGTCTCAGTCACCAGATCGTAACCCAATTGAACACTTATGGGAGATTCTGGAGTGGCGCCTGAGACAGCGCTTTTACACCACCATCAACAAAACACCAAATGGTGGAGTTTCTCTTGAAAGAATGGTGTCGCATCCCTTCGATAGAGTTTCAGACGTGTAGAATCTATGCCAAGGTGCATTAAAGCTGTTCTGGCTCGTGGTGGCCCAAAGCCCTATTAAGACACTTTATGTTGGTGTTTCCTTTATTTTGGCAGTTACCTGTATGTTCACAAACACAAAACAATTAACATGTTTAGAATAAAGGTACATGATGTACCTAGTGGTTTGTTGATAGTAACTGCTTGGCCCCCTTGGCCCCCACATACGGTTCTGGTGGTGAGGGTGAGCAGGCAGAATGATGAGAGGCCTAGATTAAACATAGACAGAGAACAAACCACGATGACACCAACACTGATAACAACACTCTTCACAATCAGCAACAGGGCAGGAGAGAGAGAAAGTAATGGCCCATGGCTAAACCACAAAAAAACTACACAGGACACTATGGAACACAAATATTTTATTATCTCATCCTGGAATCTATAAGGTCTGAGGTCATCTGCCTTTGGCCTAAAAAGCAGGAACCCAGACTTCAACAAAGAAATCAGAAATACAGACATTGTCATCCTGCAAGAAACCAGAGGAGATGGACCCACTCGTTGCCCACTAGGTTACAGAGAGCTGGTAGTCCCATCCACCAAACTACCAGGTGTTACACAGGGATGAGACTCAGGGGGTATGCTAACTTGGTATAGATCAGACATAACCCATTCCATTAAATTAATCAAAACTGGAACATTTTACATTTGGCTAGAAATTAGAAAGGAAATAATCTCAACAGAGAAAAATGTCCTTCTGTGTATTACCTACAGTGCCTTGCAAAAGTATTCATCCCCCTTGGCATTTTGTTGCATTACAACCTGTAATTTAAATGGATTTTTATTTGGATTTCATGTAATGGACATACACAAAATAGTCCAAATTGGTGAAGTGAAATGAAAAACATAACTTGTTTCACAAAATGCAAAAAATAAATAACGGAAAAGTGGTGCGTGCATATGTATTCACCCCCTTTGCTATGAAGCCCCTAAATAAGATCTGGTGCAACCAATTACCTTCAGAGGTCACATAATTAGTTAAATAAAGTCCACCTGTGTGCAATCTAAGTGTCACATGATCTCAGTATACATACACCTGTTCTGAAAGGCCCCAGAGTCTGCAACACCACTAAGCAAGGGGCACCACCAAGCAAGCGGCACCATGAAGACCAAGGAGCTCTTCAAACAGGTCAGGGACGAAGTTGTGGAGAAGTACAGATCAGGGTTGGGTTATAAAACAATATCCTAAACTTTGAACATCCATTATTAAAAAATGGAACGAATATGGCACCACAACAAACCTGCCAAGAGAGGGCCGCCCACCAAAACTCACGGACCAGGCAAGGAGGGCATTAATCAGAGAGGCAACAAAGAGACCAAAGATAACCCTGAAGGAGCTGCAAAGCTCCACAGCGGAGATTGGAGTATCTGTCCATATGACCACTTTAAGCCGTACACTCCACAGAGCTGTGATTTACGGAAGAATGGCCAGAAAAAAGCCATTGCTTGAAGAAAAAAATAAGCGAACACATTTGGTGTTCGCCAAAAGCCATGTGGGAGACTCCCCAGATGAGACTAAAATTGAGCTTTTTGGCCATCAAGGAAAACGCTATGTCTGGCGCAAACCCAACACCTCTCATCACCCCGAGAACACCATCCCCACAGTGAAGCATGGTGGTGGCAGCATCATGCTGTGGGGATGTTTTTCATCGGCAGGGACTGGGAGACTGGTCAGAATTGAAGGAATGATGGATGGCACTAAATACAGGGAAATCCTTGAGGGAAACCTGTTTCAGTCTTCCAGAGATTTGAGACTGGGATGGAAGTTCACCTTCCAGCAGGACAATGACCCTAAGCATACTGCTAAAGCAACACTTGAGTGGTTTAAGGGGAAACATTTAAATGTCTTGGAATGGCCTAGTCAAAGCCCAGAACTCAATCCAATTGAGATTCTGTGGTATGACTTAAAGATTGCTGTACACCAGCGGAACCCATCCAACTTGAAGGAGGTGGAGAAGTTCAAATGACACAAACCCCCCCAAAATCTATTTTAATTCCAGGTTGTAAGGCAACAAAATAGGAAAAATGCCAAGGGGGGGGGGGGTGAATACTTTCGCAATCCACTGTAAATCCCCCCACTATAATCCCCTTACTTTAATGAAGATAGCTTCTCCATCCTAGAGGGGGAGCTCAACCTTTTCCAGGCCCAGGGACATGTACTAGTCTGTGGTCACCTAAACACCAGAACTGGACAAGAACCTGACACCTTCAGCACCTTCAGACAAGCACCTACCTGGAGGTGACAACATTCCCTCCCGAATTTGCCCCGCTAGACACAACTACGACAAAACAATCAACAAAAATGGGTCACAACTCTTGCAGCTCTGTTGCACGCTGGGTCAGTACATAGTCAATGGTAGGCTTTGAGTGGAATCTTACGGTAGGTACACCTACAGCTCATCCCTTGGCAGTAATACTGTAGATTACTTTATCACTGACCTCAACCTAGAGTCTATCAGAGCATTCACATTCAGCCAACTAACACCCCTATCAGACCACAGCAAAATCACAATCTACTTGAACAGATCAATACTCAACCATGAGGTATTGAAGCCGAACAAACTGCATGTTATAAAAAAATGCTATAGATGGAAGGAGGGTCGTGTAGACAACCTACCAAAAAACAATTGGCCAACAGGAACTTCCTGGACAAAATATTTCCCTGCAATAGTGAAGGTGTAAACTTAGCAGTAGAAAGCCTGAACAGTATATTTTACCTATCAGCTAACATATCAAGTAAAACAATTTCAAGCAGAAAACCTAAGAAAACTAACAATGAAAAATGATTTGATGAAGAATGCAAAAATCTAAGAAAGAAATTCAGAAACCTATCCAACCAAAAACACAGAGACCCAAAAAAACAGAACCTATGCCTTCACTATGGGGAAACACTAAAACAGTACAGAAATACACTAAGAAAAAAGAAGGAACAGCATGTCAGAAAACAGCTCAATGTGACGGAAGAATCCATAGAATCAAGTCACTTCTGGGAAAATTGGAACACACTAAACAAACAACAACACGAAGAGTTATCTATCCAAAATGAAGATGTATGGATAAACCACTTCTCCAACCTTTTCGGCCATATAACAAAGAATGAAGAGCAAATACATATACATTATCATTTGCAAAACTTAGAATCAGCTATTAAAGACTACCAGAACCCACTGGATACAAACCTTCCAACCCAAAAAGGCCTGTGGTGTTGATGGTTTACTAAACAAAATGATAAAATATGCAGACCACAAATTCAAATTGGCTATTCTTAAACTCTTCAACATGATCCTCAGCTCTGGCATATTCCCCAATATTTGTAACCAAGGTCTGATCATCCCAATCCACCAAAGTGGAGACAAATGTAACCCCAATAATTACAGTGGAATCTCTATCAACAGGAACCTCTGAAAAATCATCTGCAGTATCATCAACAGCAGACACAAATCAAATCACATTTATTTGTCACATGCGCCGAATACAACACGTTTAGACCTTACATTGAAATGCTTACTTACAAGCCCTTAACCAACAATGCAGTTATGCAGTTTGTCAATGGCTGATGTGGATGTGGTGTAGGAGTCAGGCGCAGGACACAGAAGCTACTTCCAACAGACTTTACTGGAGGACACGAAATACAAAGAAAAGGGCCTCAACAAAACAAGGAGGCGAGCGATTACGCAACAATGCGCAAAAACACTCCAATGCACAAGCAATACGCAAAAGTGCGTCTGGACTCTAAAACACAATAGAGCAAAATACCAGCACCTACGGACAGGCGGAACAAGGAAGACAAAACCAAACAAACATCGATAACATACAACGGTGGCAGCTAGTACTCCGGGGACGACGACCGCCGAAGCCTGCCCGAGCAAGGAGGAGGAGCAGCCTCGGCCGAAACCGTGACACAGTTTTAAGAAAGCATACCCTAATATTTTTTTACAAAAACAAAAGTAACAAATAATTAAAGAGCAGCAGTAAAATAACAATAGTAAAACAACAATAGCGAGGCTACATACAGGGGGTACCGGCACAGAGTCAATGTGCGGGGGCACCGGTTAGTTTAGGTAATTGAGGTAATATGTACATGTAGGTAGAGTTATTAAAGTGACAATGCATAGATAATAAACAGAGAGTAGCAGCAGCGTTAAAGGGGGGCATTGCAAATAGTCTGGGTAGCCATTTGATTAGATGTTCAGGAGTCTTATGGCTTGGGCATAGAAGCAGTTTAGAAGCCTCTTGGACCTAGACTTGGCACTCTGGTACCACTTGCCGTGCGGTAGCAGAGAGAACAGTCTATGACTAGGGTGGCTGGAGTCTTTGACAATTTCTAGGGCTTTCCTCTGACACGCCTGGTACAGAGGTCCCGGATGGCAGGAAGCTTGGCTCCAGTGATGTACTGGGCCGTATGCACTACCCTCTGTAGTGCCATGCGGTCGGAGGCAGAGCAGTTGCCATACCAGGCAGTGATGCAACCAGTCAGTGCTCTCGATTGTGCAGCTGTAGAACCTTTTGAGGATCTGAGGACACATGCCACATCTTTTCAGTCTCCTGAGGAGGAATAGGTTTTGTCGTGCCCTCTTCACGACTGTCTTGGTGTGCTTGGACCATGTTAGTTTGTTGTTGATGTGGACACCAACGAACTTGAAGCTCTCAACATGCTCCACTATAGCCCCATCGATGAGAATGGGGGCATGCTCGGTCCTCTTCTTTTTCCTGTAGTCCACAATCATTTGGACTACAGGAACATTTCCTCAGTGAAAACAATGTTCTGAGCAAATGTCAAATTGGCTTTTTTACCAAAATATCATATGACAGACCAGGTATACACCTTGCACACCCTAATTGACAAACACACAAAACAAAACAAAAGCAAAGTCCTTTGACTCGATTTGGAATGAGGGTCTGCTATACAAAAATTGATGGATAGTGGTGTTGGGTGGAAAATACACAATATTATAAAATCAATGTGCACAAACAACAAATGTGCAGTTAAAATTGGCAATAAACACACAGATTTCTTTCCTCAGAGTGATGGGGTGAGACAGGGATGCAGCTTGAGCCCCACCCTTTTCAACATATACAGTATATCAATGAATTGACAAGAGCACTAGAACATTCTGCAGCACCACGCCTCACCCTACTAGACTCTGAAGTCAAATATGTATTGTTTGCAGATGATCTGGTAATTCTGTGGACAGCAGGTAGCCTAGTGGTTAAGAGCATTGGACCAGTAACCGAAAGGTTGCTGGTTCGAAATCCCTGAGCCGGTAAGGTGGAAAAATCTGCCATTTTGCCCTTAAACTAGTGGTTAAGAGCGTTGGGCCAGTAACCGAAAGGTTGCTGGTTTAAAATCCCTGAGCTGGTAAGGTGAAAACATCTGCCATTTGGCCCTTGAGCAAGGCAGTTAACCTCCAACAACAACTGCTCCCTGTGCGCCGATGACATGGATTGTAGATTAAGGCAGTCCCCCTCACCTCTCTGATTAAGAGGGGTTGGGTTAAATGCGGAAGACACATTTCGGTTGAATGCATTCAGTTTCCCTTTCTGTCCCCAACCAAGGAGGGTCTACAACAGCGCACAGATTCTACCAGACTTGGGCCCAGATGGTAAATCTCAGTATGACAAAATAATGGTGTTCCAAAAAAGGTCCAGTTGCCAGGACAACAAACACATTTTTTAAATCTAGACATCGCTGTTCTAAAGCACACAAAGAATTATACCTACCTTGGCCTAAACATCAACACCACAGTTAACTTCCACAAGGCTGTGAACAATATAAGAGACAAGGCAAGTAGGGCTTTCTATGCCATCAAAAGGAACATGAAACTTGACATCGAATTAGCATCTGGCTAAAAGTACTTCAATCAGTTATAAAACATTTACTTTTTAAATTTTAGTCATTTAGCAGACGCTCTTATCCAGAGCGACTTACAGTTAGTGAGTGCATACATTTTTCATACTGGCCCCCCGTGGGAATCGAACCCACAACCCTGGCATTGCAAACGCCATGCTCTACCAACTGAGCTACGTGGGACTGGTAAAACCCATTGCTCTCTATGGTTGTGAGGTCTAGGGTCCACTCACCAACCAAGAATTCACAAAATGGGACAAACACCCAATTGAGACTGCATGCAGAATTGTGCAAAAAATATCCTTCATGTACAATGTAAAACCCCAAACAATGCATGCAGAACAAAATTAAGTCTATACCCACTTATTATCAAAATCCAGAAAATCCAGAAAAGCGATGCCCACACATTCCACCACAAAGACCTCTACTACAAAGATGAACCTAGAGAAGAGTCCCCTCAGCCAGCTGGTTCTAGGGCTCTGTTCACAAACACAAACCAACCTCACAGAGCCTCAGGATAGCAACACAATTAAACCCAACCAAATTATGAGAAAACAAAAAGATAACTATTTGATACACTGGAAAGAATCAACAAAAAAACGGAACAAACTGGAATGTTATCTGGCCCTAAACAGAGAATACACAGTAGCAGAATACCTAACCACTGTGACTGACCCAAACTTAAGAAAATCCTTGACTATGTACAGACTCAATGAGCATAGCCTTGCTATTGAGAGAGGCCGCCGTAGGCCGACGTGGCTCTCGAAAGAAGAAAGGCTATGTGCACACTGCCCACAAAATTAGGTGGAAACTGAGCTGCACTTTCTTACCTCCTGCCAAAGGTATGACCATATTAGAGACACATATTTCCCACAGATCACACATACCCACAAAGAATTTGAAAACAAATCTAACATTGATAAACTCCCATACCTGTTAGGCGAAATCCCGCAATGTGCAATCACAGCAGCAAGATTTGTGACTCGTTGCCATGAAACAACATTGTAAATACAACCAATATGTATCTGTTTACTTATCTTCCCTTATTATTCATACTACAAGTATTTGCATATTGTTAAAAACACTGTACATTCTGTAGATGATAAAATAACATTTGAAATGTCTTTATCCTTTTGAAACCTTTATGAGTGCAATACTGTAATTTTTTTGAATTTTTTTTTTGTTGATGTTGTTTCGTGTTTCTTCTCACTTTGTTTATTGTTTATTTCACTTGCTTTGGCAATGTAAACATATGTTTCCCATGCCAAAAAAGCCCCTTTGAATTAAATTGAGAGAGAGACACAGAGCGAGAGAGAGGGTGGAGCTAAGCAAAGAGAGGGGTGTAGGGAGAGAGAATGTGAGGGGAGGCAGGGAAGGAGGGAAAGAAGAAGGGGGGAAGACAGAGAGCAGCCCCTTTCACGGCACAGGATGGACTATACATCCTTAAAACATCAAATCTGGGCTAAAAATATCCCCGGCGCTGCACAGTAAGAGGACGGGGTGGAAATGGGGTGGGGGGTTAGGGGGAATGGGCAGGGGAAGGGGAGCCAAGTGGGATAGTCAGGAGGAAATCTAGTGAGAAATACTACTCCGGAGGACGGTTGTGTTGGGATAAGACTGAGTGTGAGTGAGAAGGGGTGAGATGGAGAGGGGATGGGATGGGAGGGGGGGGCATTATTTATGTAGTTGTAATCTAACCCCCTGGCTGTATCTATCTACCTCCACAGAACAGAACCAGGACTCAAATGAACTATCCTGTCATTAATTATAGGCTCTGGCTCTATAAACACTTCTCTCAGCCTGGCCTGGTGGAGGGGAGGGAGTGGAGGGGAGGGAGGGAGTGGAGGGAGCGGAGGGGAGGGAGTGGAGGGAAGGGAGGGAGTGGAGGGAGCGGAGGGGAGGGAGTGGAGGGAAGGGAAGGGAAGAGGGAACCAGGGGTTAGGGGCTTCTGCTGTTCTTAGAGTGAGCATTAGCAGGCCTCCATTGTTGGGAAAGTGTGTCTTGTCTTGAACTCTGCTGTAGCAGCTGGAGTACATGCAGTATTGTGAGGGGTTGTAGAGCTAAGTTCACATCCATTCAGATATGTTAATGAAACCAAGGCCTGGTAATAATAAGGGAGAATATGAGTGAGGGGTGGCAGGAGCGATGTATTTCCCTGGGCAGACAGGAAGACAGCACAGACTCTGGATTGGACACTACCCAGACCCTGGTGAAAATCACTCACTGACAAGCAGCAACGTCTTCCCTCTCATCGCCCTGCCGTTGATAAGCCTCGCTGCACCTTCACAGATCACAGCGTAGATGAGCTGAGTGAGCCTGACAGATCTGCTTATGTCACTTATGTTGCTATCAGCGCTAACACAACTGGACTAGGATGGAGTTACTGATTGTCCAAAACACACCGAAGAGAGAGTCACCTGGGAGGCTGTTTTACACTGTCATCTCCCTCTTTACAAAGCAAGCAAGGCACTCCAGCTGACCCCTCTCTCTCTCATCCTCCTCTCTAGCCCTCTTCTCTCTTCACCAGCTTTCTCACACGTCTCTAATGAGAGTGTGTTTCACAAGCATTCAGAAAACTCATTTTCTAATTACATGACAAGCAGTTCTGGGTGGCTAATGAAGAGGAATAGTTAGTGCTGGCGCTGTGACCGGGGCCCAGGCTGGGGCTGGACAGAGGAGGGGAAGGGGGGGCTGAGTGGGTGTTTGTTTTGGAGCTCTGCCAGCAGTTTCTCAAGGGCACACTGGACTGAGCATCTTGTTCTCCCTCCTCTTTACTCCTTCTCCCCTCTGTCTCCCCCTTCTCTCATCTTTCTTTTCTGCTTCTTGAGCTAAAACTACATTTATTGCAGTTAGTTAACTCACTGAAATGTTTCATCACACTGTAGTATTTGAGAAGAGACATATGGAGGGGATGATTTTAATCCCTGTGTTGCAACTTGAGGTCACGTGGTACATTTGATGATCTTGAATTCAAATTCTGAGAACAAACATTCTATTGTGTCAAAATCGAACTCTGTACATGTGACACCATCTCCAAAAATGGCAAGTCAAGTCCATACATTTGCATTGCTCTTCTAAAAGGTTTTACTTTTACTTTCTGGCCCTTTACTCAAGAGGTGAAGTGGGAAGCATTTGTTTTAATGGTACTGTGACAGTGTCATGACCCTGTAGATATTTCAAAACAACAACTTGTGAGCTGAGCTGAGCCACAGTCACTAAAATCCTCTGATCCCAGGTCAGATGCAGGGAACAATGGGGGGAGAGAGAGAGAGAGACTCAGCTTGTGATTCTGTGGAACCGGGTCTGTCAAGGCAACGCTTAAACAGAAGATCCCTGTCCTGGGCGATCCCTCATGAAACACTCCAGAAACATGAACCATCTGGAGCGAGTGCATGCTCACAAACCATCAAATACTGAGGATGTTAGTCTGACTTAGTAGGCCTATTTAGGCCTGTTTAGACAACTTGCCAAAGGGATTGGTGCCTTAATTAAAGATAATATCTCTCCCAAGACCTCTGTTTCATAGTCAGACTACAACAAAGTCACAGTTCTTTGGGTCAGAGTGAGACCTAACCTACCTAACCACTGCCACTTCTGTATAAACCCACTCAAACCAATACAGAGAGCCTTTCCATGACTTGAGTGTTTATTGAGTTTAGTACTCCAGTGTTTCTTTATTTTTCCCAATGCCAATATAGCTTCTCAGCTTTTTCAACGACCTAAAACTATACCATAGTGATCGCACATTGATACTGTCATAAAATATTACATCCTCACTTTTGTCATTTGAATTGGGGCTTTAATCTAAAAATATCTCGGCAAGGAATAAAACAAGTCTTGAGCAGAAAGATTAGGCCTCAACCTCTCGAAGCACCACATCTCGGAAACAGAAACACACAAGGACCAAAATAGACGTTCTCCTCATAAAGAGCTCCTTCTTTGTGGTCGGCGTAGCAACATCTGCAGGGCAGTTTCTTCGGGGGGGGGGAAAGGATTCGGGCGTCATATCAAAGAAAGTGGCCATCTCCTGTGTGAGGGGAGTGGGAGGAGAACTCCCCAATCTCATTCTCTCCCCTGAAAGAGACAAACGCAGCTCAGGCAGGCGAACCTACAGCAATCAGAACACTGCTAATAAAAGACCATTAATATCACCTGTCAGCGCTATCTTTAGAAGATCCAAAAATAAGAAAGTGAGACAAAGGCTTCAAGGTCTGCACCCACTCAACACACCACAGCACACCGTTGGGGAGAGGGGGAGGGTGTTGATTAAAACAATTTTGGGAATTGGGATAACAAAGGCATATTGTCAATGAGCCGAGACAAGTACAACACACAGGACTGAGAGATCTTCTTAATGATATTATTTTATTTATTTATTTAATTTTTTAGAGGGTAGATCAGATTTAATATTGCAGATAGATTGTAGTTTCCAGCAATGTAATTGTGTGCATTATTTCCAATCCCCCATATATTTGTTTTGTAAATAAATAAAGTACCAGTCAAAAGTTTGGACACACCTACTCATTCAAGGGTTTTTCTTTATTTTGACTATTTTCTACATTGTAGAATAATAGTGAAGACATCAAAACTATTAAAAAACACATATGAAATCATGTAGTAACCAAAAAAGTGTTAAACAGATTCTTTAGCCACCCTTTGCCTTTATGATAGCTCTCAACCACCTTCACCTTGAATGATTAACAGTCTTGAAGGAGTTCCCACATATGCTGAGCACTTGTTGGCTGCTTTTCCTTCACTCTGCGGTCCGACTCATCCCAAACCATTGCAATTGGGTTGAGGTCAGGGTATTGAGGAGGCCAGGTCATCTGATGCAGCACTCCATCACTCTCCTTCTGGTCAAATAGCCCTTACTGTCACGTTCGTTGAGTACAGGATTGGACCAAGGTGCAGCGTGGAATGCATACATGTTTATTAACTAAGTAAACACACGACAAAACAACAAAAGCAACGTAACGTGAAGCTCACAATGGCTACACACAAACAAGCCAAACAAGAGTCAAGATAATAATAATATGCCATTTAGCAGACGCTTTTATCCAAAGCGACTGACAGTCATGTGTGCATACATTTTTACATATGGGTGGTCCCGGGGATCAAACCCACTACCCTGGCGTTACAAGCGCCATGCTCTACCAATTGAGCTACAGAGGACCACAACATAGGTAGGCAAAATGGCTACCTAAGTATGATCCCCAATCAGAGACAACGATCGACAGCTGCCTCTGATTGGGAACCACACCCGGCCAACATAGATCTACAATATCATAGTATGTACACATAGAAATTCACACCCTGACCAAACCAACGAGAAACAACAGGCATTTAAAGGTCAGGGCGTGACACTTACACAGCCTGGAGGTGTGTTGGGTCATTGTCCTGTTGAAAACAAATGATAGTCCCACTAAGCCCAAACCAGATGGGGTGGTGTATCGCTGCAGAATGCTGTGGTAGCAATGCTGGTTAAGTGTGCCTTGAATTCTAAATAAATCACAGACAGTGTCACCAGTAAAGCACCCCCACACCATAACACCTCCTCCTCCACGCTTTACGGTGGGAAAAACACATGCAGAGATCATCACCAAAAATCTCACATTTGCACTCCAGACCAAAGGACAAATTTCCACCGGTCTAATGTCCATTGCTCATGTTTCTTGGCCCAAGCAAGTCTCTTCTTCTTATTGGTGTCCTTTAGTAGTGGTTTCTATGCAGTAATTTGACCATGAAGGTCTCCTGTGAACAGTTTATTTTGAGATGTGTCTGTTACTTGAACTCTGTGAAGCATTTATTTGGCCTGCAATTTCTGAGGCTGGTAACTCTAATGAACTTATCCTCTGCAGGAACTTATCCTCTGCCTCATATACAGTGGGTCTTCCATTCCTGTGGCAGTCCTCATGAGATCCAGTTTCATCATAGTGCTTGATAGTTTTTGCGACTGCACTTGAAGAAACTTTCAAAGTTCTTGAAATGTTCCAAACTGACTGACCTTCATGTCTTAAAGTAATGATGGACTGTCGTTTCTCTTTGCTTATTTGAGCTGTTCTTGCCATAATATTGACTTGTTTTTTTTCTCCAAATAGGGCTATCTTCTGGGTACCCTACCTTGTCACAACACAACTGACTGGCTCAAGCGCATTAAGAAGGAAAGAAATTCCACAAATTAACTTTTAAGAAGGCACACCTGTTAATTGAAATGCATTCCAGGTGACTAACTCATGAAGCTGGTTGAGAGAATGCCAAGCGTGTGCAAAGCTGTCATCAAGGCAAAGGGTGGCTATTTTGAAGAATCTCAAATATAAAATATATTTTGATTTGATTTGATTTTGTTTAACACTTCTTTTTGGTTACTACATGATTCCATATGTGTTATTTCATCGTTTTGTTGTCTTCACTATTATTCTACAGTGTAGAAAATTGTCAAAATAAATAAAAACCCTTGAATGAATAGTTGTGCCCAAACTTTTGACTGGTACAGTTTTTATACTTCAATAGTGTTCCAACTATACCATGCTGTGACCGTTCATTGAAGCCTGAGACCTGCAGAACTCTCCTGATGCCTATAGACAACAGATGGTGTGGAAATGGGTTCAGATTGACCTCAAACCACGTTTGAGGTATGAAAATGTCTGGCAAACTTTGGATGAACTATTCCTTTAATCCCCAGAAGGGTAGACTTGGGCTTCATGCAGAAGAAGACATAGCTAAACGGAAAGCGAAAAAGCAAACAGCCATCTCGAAGTAAAACATTGTGAAATAAATAACAAGAGTACATATAACTGTAGTTTCACTAAGACAAAAAACTGGAGGGAAACCATGAATGTCAAGTAACACCATGACTTTGGTGAAAGGTGTAGTTGGCAATAAAAAAGTTCCTACTCTGTGAATGATGGGGTTTACTGGTGGTGATGGCATGTTGTTAACTATCTGTTTAATGTAAAGCATGACTGCAGTTGAGCCAGAGAGAGAAGGAAAGAGTGAGAGAGAGTGACTGAGCGGAAAAAGGTGGCACAATAATGGGGAGGTGAAAGGCATGAAGCCAAGTGATGAGAGCTGCTTCATGTGGAGCAGAAGTGTATCGGGGCCTCCCCTTTGAACTCCCAATGCCGATAATTGAAACAGCATTGAGGGGGCTTCAGAAGATATCTGGATCACATTCCTCCCCCTTTATTCAATTTAGCTCATCAGAGGTGCAAGCGCGATCTCCTCTCTTCGCATGGCAATAACTCATCCCCTCCCCTTTTGCCCCCGACATATTGCCCATGTGTGCCCTGAGGGGACCAGGGGAGAACGGGGGGCCGGGGGCGAGGGGCCCGCATCAGGGCTTCAAACGGGGCGCTGAGAAAGCGCAGGCTGCGCGCCACAGCCCAGCTTGCCTCTGGGCACCGCGTCTACAGTTAAGAGGCAGCCACTGCCATGGGCTTGGACCGTGCACTTTCTAATTGAAACAAATGTTGTACCAGGGTCAGGAGAACATCACAGAGTCAAAAGGTGTTTCAGATGAGTCGCAAGTGTTGAGCTGATAAAACCCTGCTTTTCCCATCTCACAATTATGTTTTCCAGTAGAATGCTTTTTTATATACTTTATATACTTATAGTGCAGTTAATAACCAAATTAATAGATACATCTCATGTTGTTACCTGTGTATCACAGCATCCTATCAGACACAGAGGGCTTGTAGACTTCCCGGCGCATGGAATCACCTCTTCTCATTTCGCAGACGAGTGGCTGAGGTTTCTGTCAGGGCTCTAATCAGCGTCATACATGCATGGCCTGGGAGGGGGCTGAATGGAGCTGAGGCACCAGCCACCGGAGAGCTCTGGAGGGGCAAATAGATGACAAATATTCAGGAACCAGATGCCTCTCAAGGGTATCCTTTATAGAATCGGAGGCAGCTAAGAGCCACAACTAAACTCAAATCAAATCAAATCAAATTGTATTTGCCACATGCGCCGAATACAACAGGTGTAGACATTACCGTGAAATGCTTACTTACAGCCCTTAACCAACAATGCATTTATTTCTTAATAAAAAAGTAAAATAAAACAACAACAACAAAAAAGTGTTGAGAAAAAAAGAGCAGAAGTAAAATAAAATAACAGTAGGGAGGCTATATACAGGGGGGTACCGGTGCAGAGTCAATGTGCGGGGTTAAAGTGACTATGCATAAATAATTAACAGAGTAGCAGCAGCGTAAAAAGATGGGGTGCAAATAGTCCGGGTAGCCATGATTAGTTGTTCAGGAGTCTTATGGCTTGGGGGTAGAAGCTGTTGAGAAGCCTCACCCTTTCCTGACTCTTCACTGATGTGATGCTGTGTGGCCTGTGTGCACATAACTGGGGACTTTTTCCAGGCCACTCAGGAAGCCTATCCATTGTCACCAAGTTCCAACTACACCTGCAAAACCAAGCGAGATGATCATATCATTGGCTTGATAGTAAGAATACAAGTTGACGCTGAAAAAAGTACACATGATAGACAAACCTGCATAGGATTGTTGGTGAACCCCTAGATACGTCACTAAACAATTACACATTTTTCTATTTGGATAACAACAGTTCGGTTACCCAGCGAATGTATGGAAAACCCCAAAGGGATTTTGAGTGGGTCTCGGTATGATTCGAGGGTGGGACTTAAATCCGACAAATGCATATTCCTTCCTCCTTGGACTCACTGCAAGCCCAGGTACAGCATCAGTGCATTGAGTCTGTCTACCGCTGAACTGTCACAGCCAAGTAGCCTACAGAGCGCACCACTCAACCAACCTGCAGGAAGTTTCACTCACAACACACGGTAAGTTTATACTCTTACCAATTTTACAAATCCAGTAGATATATGTTGGTAGAAAATAATGCTGTTTACATACAAATAGGATAAACGATAGGAATTTGATGTGTCAGGTTGTAAAGCTCGCTTTGAAGTGCAGTAGCGCTTCCTGTGAGGAATGCTGTTGGAGAGTGAATTGACTGTGCAATCTGGTGCATTTGGATAATGGAGAAGACCACTTTTTTTTTATCAAACATACATCAAAATAGTTTTGAAAAAATGTTGATTACAGCTTAATAATATTTGTGGTATATGTGCAATTATATGCAATAGCATTATCACGTGTGTCTCTGTTTGGATTCTCTGCTGTGCCATTGGCCACTGACCCAGTCATTTGGAAAACGTGTTTATATTTTCAAAAACAGTTGTAAAGCCAAAAACTGTTGTAATATAAAACAAATATATATTTTAAATGTTTTACCTCACAATTAACCTTATGTGAATTGAATGCAAAGTATTGGTGTTGTAATGTAATTTTGTGACTTTGGCTGCATACATTTATGATAGACAGATTACATATTTTTCTCTGTAGTCAATTACACTAGTTTTCACTTCACAATGATAAAGTCTTTGTGATGTGTGCTAAATAAGGTATACATGCTAGGCTACTTGTCCCTGCCCACGTAGTCAGTCAGTTCCCCTGGAAACGCTCTCCTCTCAGCTGGGTTCCTGTTCCCCCTGTCTGTTGATGTTTATGCTAATAAACACATGATAATGAGATGCCCAAAGTGAGTGGGAGGGAAGCAAGGAGAGTGGGAGGGAGGGACAGAGGAGGAGGAGGAACGCGGTAGGGAGATAAGAAGGGATGGGGGGGTGGAACATCAGGCAAAGGATTACCTATCAACACTGGAGATACTGTGACTAAACATGTTCAGCCCTGATTATTGAAAAACGCTGCCTCATATACAGTGCCTTCGGAAAGTATTCAGACCCCTTGACTTTTTCCACATTTTATTACGTTACAACCTTATTCTAAAATGGATTCAATAAATAAAAATCCTCAGCAATCTACACACAATACCACATAATGACAAAGTGAAAACAGTTTTTTAGAAATGTTTGCAAATGTATTAAAAGAAAAAACAGAAATACCTTATTTACATAAGTATTCAGACCTTTTGCTATAAGACTTGAAATTCAGCTCAGGTGCATCCTGTTTCCATTGATCATCCTTGAGATGTTTCTACAACTTGATTGGAGTCCAACCTGTGGTAAATTCAATTGATTGGACATGATTTGGAAAGGTACACACCTCTCTATGTAAAGTTCCACAGTTGACAGTGCATGTCAGAGCAAACACCAAGCCATGAGGTTGAAGGAATTGTCCGTAGAGCTCCGAGACAGGATTATGTCAAGGCACAAATCTGGGGAAGGGTACCAAAAAATGTCTGCAGCATTGAAGGTCCCCAAAAACACAGTGGCCTCCATCATTCTTAAATGGAAGAAGTTTGGAACAACCAGGATCCTTCCTAGAGCTGGCCGCCTGGCCAAACTGAACAATCGGGGGAGAAGGGTCTTGGTCAGGGAGGTGACCAAGAACCCGATGGACACTCTTCGGCCTGAATGCCAAGCGTCACGTCTGGAGGAAACCTGGCACCATCCCTACGGTGAAGCATGGTGGTGGCAGCATCATGCTGTGGGGATGTTTTTCAGCGGCAGGGACTGGGAGATTAGTCAGGATTGAGGCAAAGATGAACAGAGCAAAGTAAAGAGATGAGAACCTGCTCCAGAGTGCTCAGGACCTCAGACTGAGGCGAAGGTTCACTTTCCAACAGGACAACGACCCTAAGCACACAGCCAAGACAACGCAGGAGTGGCTTCAGGACAAGTCTCTGAATGTTCTTGAGTGGCCCAGCCAGAGCCCGGACTTGAACCCGATCAAAAATCTCAGGAGAGACCTGAAAATAGCTGTGCAGCAACGCTCCCCATCCAACCTGACAGAGCTTGAGAGGATCTGTAGAGAATAATGGGATAATCTCCCCAAATACAGGTGTGCCAAGCTTGTAGCGTCATACCCAAGAAGACTCAAGGCTGTAATCATTGTCAAAGGTGCTTCAACAAAGTACTGAGTAAAGGGTCTGAATACTTATGTAAATGTGATATTTAAGTTTTTCATTTTTCATAAATTAGCAAAAATGTCAAAAAAACTATTTTTTGCTTTGTCATTATGGGGTATTGTGTGTAGATTGATGAGGGGGAAAAAACGATTTAATCATTTTTTTTTTTAACTAGGCAAGTCAGTTAAGAACCAATTCTTATTTACAATAATGGCCTACCCTGGCCAAACCCTCCCCTCACCCGGAAGACGCTAGGCCAATTGTGCGCAGCCCTATGGGACTCCCGATGATGGCCAGTTGTGATACAGCCCGGGATCGAACCCGGGTCTGTATTGACACCTCTAGCACTGCGATGCAGTGCCTTAGACTGCTGTGCCACTCGGTCCCGTAAATTTTAGAATAAGGCTGTAACCTAACAAAAGTTGGAAAAAGTCAAGGTGGTCTGAATACTTTCCGAAGGCACTGTAAATGTCCAAATATGTAGACACAAATAGCAAGTGAGTTCATTATAATTTTGACTGGAATGTTGTAGGCTAGAATTTAGTATCTGTTATTGCATTGTTGTCCATGCTAATTTATTGTTGTTTTTCTGCCCATGGCAAAGACAAGGAAATTATTAAGTTGTTATTCATTAAAGATCCTCTATTTCTAAACCCATTTCCATCAAGTGATTATGTAATTTAAAGGCAACATTGCAAAATGGAAGAATTCTAAAAATGTTGTTTGGGATGTCTGCATTAGATGTTACACAGGGCAGTTTTGGGTGGTGCTATTCTATGTGGAACTGTGGTGGCAGGTTATTGTAGTCACACAAACACACAGTGTAAACAGTATGTGATTGATAGGGGCCCCGCCTCGGCTGTTTGTATGCTGATCCCTTCCACAGGCCTGCTGCTCCATCCAGACCCCAGGATGAGTTACTACATGGATCCAGTTTCCTCCTACTCGACCCTTCACCCCTGTGACCGTCTGGGCACGATGGTAAGACCCGACCACCATAAATCACACTGCTGTTACAGCCTGTGGATGGGCTAGCTACCTACCACACGCCACGGTGTAGGAGGAGTATGCAAGAGTGTGTTAGCAAGGCACCTCTGGATTCCATCAACCTACCGCAAAACTGAGGCGTTGTTAGGGTTACTATAAAAAATCGGCACTTCATTTGTCGTAAAAAATTGCTACTATCAGTTCTTCATTCTAGACCACTATGGACCAGAGGTGAATATAAGGTAGACATTGTCTTGGGATGATGAGGTGGAATAAGAGATGGACAACATAAACCTTGACAAAGACCAAGGTCTGAAACCAATAGTTTCAATCACCTCTGGATTGCACAACCTTCTCTGCAAAACAATTATTACCCCTTAACCATGTCGGCAGTAAATACTTAGAAGTGTGGGGCCCAACCATCACTGAGTCTATTTGGAGCCATGCAGAGCACCCCTACAAAACAACACAACACTTTACCACGTAATACCATCTTGATGTGCTATAGAGGAGGATATTTAGGCTATTTGTAAACACAGTCTTTTTAACGCCATCCAAATGAAAGGACCATATGAATACAGCCTGTCAGATCACAGGAATCAGGGACATTAGGATTCCTGTCAGGTGAGCTCTGAAAGGTGAAGGCTGAGAAGCGCTGGCAGAAATGTTCCCATTTGTATGCAGAATGCAGCCCCGTTAGACAAAGAGGATGAGTTCACATGCAAATATCAACCCAACCTGGCTCTGGTACAAAACATGGAGGGATAAATTTCCCTCGCCCCTAATTGGCTCAGGTGGTTCTGCTTGCCTTTGAAATTGAGATTACTGTACCCGAGGCCAGACGTGGTCAAAA
Source organism: Coregonus clupeaformis (assembly GCF_020615455.1). Lineage (NCBI taxonomy): Eukaryota > Metazoa > Chordata > Actinopteri > Salmoniformes > Salmonidae > Coregonus > Coregonus clupeaformis. Next base: position 2,391,950 of record NC_059196.1, read on the forward strand.
GGTGAACCCAGGTTGCCACTGCTTTTCCTATGAATTGACATGTATTGGTAGAGAAAGGTCCTCTGATTTCCCAACCCTCTTCCTTGGTGATTTTCCATGTTATTCTGGACCTAAAGAGGTTGTTTATGTGAAAGAAATGTCCAAGGTTTCCATGTTTTGTGACCATGTCCTGTAAAGTGAGACTGTGGAAGAGGCTGTAGTTGAATTGCCCCTGACTCTCCTACTTTCACATATCAGATGTGTGGCCTCAAAGGTTCATCCACACAAGGGATGGAGGACTCCCGGCAACCTACTTTTGCTGGACCTCCAATATCACTTTACAGCAGTGGAGGCTGCAGAGGGGAGGACGGCTCATAAAAATGGCTGCAACAGAGCAAATGGAATGGCGTCAAACAAATAGAAACCATATTTGAGACATTTTTACATTTACATTTTAGCAGACGCTCTTATCCAGAGCGACTTACAGTTAGTGAGTGCATACATTTTCATACTGGTCCCCCATGGGAAACGAACCAACAACCCTGGCGTTGTAAGTGCCATGCTCTACCAACTGAGCTACAGGGGACTATTCCGCTCCATTCCACTGATTCCGCTCCAGCCATTATCACGAGCCCGTCCTCCCCAATTAAGGTGCCACCAACCTCCTGTGCTTTACAGTGCCGATACGACTGCCCCGCTTCCCCTGGCTATCACTCCCCTCTCCCTGCCAGACTGGACTGATAGTGCCGTCATCGGGCCACGTACCCCCTAGAGACTTCCCTAGATTAGACTCCACAGTCCCCTCTCACTATTAGCTGGCTGTAAAGCTGACAGCCTACTGATGAACCCGGCATCGCTTTAACAAGACTCCTTATCAGATGGGCAGTCAGTCAGGTACTCTGATCTGAGGTCTCTGCTCCTAGCCAGGCCTGTAGTGAAGATCGACAAGGCGGTAGTCAGTTAAGTGGTGAGGTTACAGGAGCCACCACTATTGTCCCTATGGTGAGCTGTTAGAGCTGATAGATGGAAACTGCTACTGTATAGTCTCCTATGCTTCTTGCTACGGGTCTGCACATCCCTGCTAGGTATGCATAAAATGTCACTTCTAGAGTATCACCAGAGTATGATCACCCATTTCTTGAAGTAGTGCATCAAAACTGCATCAGAACTGTATCATGTTCCATGTGCTTGCTAAGTGCGATTTTGAGTCAATGGAAAATGTTCTCAGAATATTCCTGACCGGTTATCTACTCCTGCTATTTCTTGTATCCAATTATATCCACTTACGTACAGTATTAATATATGGTCCTCCTCCCAACTACTCATTCACTTTGGACTTCCACTCAGTCCAATCTCACATGTGAACGTTGCTGTGATCAACAGGATGAAACATAGATAAACCTATTGAGTCAAATTTAGCCTTTGTTTTATCTGTACTGAAAGCATAAAAATTAAAAAATGTAAATGTAAATAAAACAAAACCAGCTCCACTCCAAAATAGTATTTTTAAAACCAGCGTGGTCTCTTCCCCCCTTACAATTGAGCTAATTGAAATTCTTACAGTAAGTCAGTAAACTGTTTACTCACATGTACAGTAAGCAAACACAGTTTAAAAGTAAACAAGACGTGAGGTTGAGTTATACTGCATCTGTGCCTTGCTGTAGCTGTGCAGTAGGAGCCAGGTTAGGGTTGGGCGATAGATAATCTTTTAAGGTATGAATCCACATGCCGGTATGGATTTTTACAATACCATATATAAAGGTAATTTAATACAGTGCTAAATAAATGAAAAGTTCTACAAATTGGATTACTTCACTGTCAGTTTTGTCCTAGTTTGGTTGAGTATAAAACAATTAGAATGGAGAAAGCCCATTAAAACCACTTAGAATTCATTTGTTGCCATCCACTACTCATAAAACATTTAAAACATATTATTCAGAAACATAAAATACCACCAAATATCACCATACCATCAAAAATAAGAAACATATTGTGATATGATATTTTGGGCCATATCACCCAGCCTTAGACCATGTTCATTCCCAGTGAGTTAACCCCCTGCTGTGTGTTGCCTTTACAGAGGCAGAGTGGAGGGGTGGCTATGGGACCACTGACCCAACTCCCTGGCATGGTGGTTCACCCCCAGCAGCAGCAGCACTACCCCCCATCCAGACCCCTCTACCCCCAGGACATCACCTTGCAGGAGGTCCCCAACGGACACGACCTCATACCCACAGGTAGGAGCCAAAGTAAGCCTCTGACTAAGAACAAATCCTACAGAACACTGTTTTTTGCCTGTTTTTTCATGTCACTGCACTTAATACAGTGAATTAACCAAGCGAAGTAAAATATGCCTTTTAAATTTCTCAAAGGAACACATGTATTGCCTCATATAAACAGAATCTAGATTTGGGTAAAACGGAACTGAGATTGGGGGTGAAAGCGATTGTTCATTGTGAATTACAGTACCAGTCAAAAGTTTGGAGATAGCTACTCATTCAAGGGTTTTTCTTTATTTTTACTATTTTCTACATTGTAGAATAATAGTGAAGACATCAAAACTATGAAATAACACATATGGAATCATGTATTAACCAAAAAAGTATTAAACAAATCAAAATATATTTTATATTAGAGATTCTTCAAATAGCCACCCTTTGCCTTGATGACAGCTTTGCACACTCTTGGCATTCTCTCAACCAGCTTCACCTGGAATGCTTTTCAAACAGTCTTGAAGGAGTTCCTACATATGCTGAGCACTTGTTGGCTGTTTTTCCTTCACTCTGCGGTCCGACTCATCTCAAACCATCTGAGTTGGGTTGAGGTCGGGGGATTGTGGAGGCAAGGTCATCTGATGCAGCACTCCATCACTCTCCTTCTTGGTCAAATTGCCCTTACACAGCCTGGAGGTGTGTTGGGTCACTGTCCTGTTGAAAAACAAATGATAGTCCCACTAAACCAGATGGGATGGCGTATCACTGCAGAATGCTGTGGTAGACATGCTGGTTAAGTGTGCCTTGAATTCAAAATAAATCACAGAATGTGTCACCAGCAATGCACCCCCACACCATAACACCTCCTCCTCCATGCTTTACGGTGGGAACCACACATGCGGAGATCATCTGTTCACCCACACCGCGTCTCACAAAGACACGGCGGTTGGAACCAAAAATCTCAAATGTGGACTCCAGACCAAAGGACACATTTCCACCAGTCTAATGTCCATTGCTCATGTTTCTTGGCCCAAGCAGGTCTCTTCTTCTTATTGGTGTCCTTTAGTAGTGGTTTATTTGCAGCAATTCGACCATGAAGGCCTGATTCACACAGTCCCCTCTGAACAGTTGATGTTGAGATGTGTCTGTGACTTCAACTCATTGAAGCATTTATTTGGGCTGCAATTTCTGAGACTGGTAACTCTAATGAACTTATCCTCTGCAGCAGAGGTAACTCTGGGTATTCCATTCCTGTGGTGGTCCTCATGAGAGCCAGTTTCATCACAGCGCTTGATGGTTTTTTGCGACTGCACTTGAAGAAACGTTCTTGAAATGTTCCGTATTGACTGACCTTCATATCTTAAAGTAATGATGGACTGTCATTTCTCTTTGCTTATTTGAGCTGTTCTTTCCATAATATGGACTTGGTCTTTTACCAAATAGGGCTATCATCTGTATACCCCCCCTGCCTTGTCACAAAACAACTGATTGGCTCAAACTCATTAAGAAGGAAAGAAATTCCACAAATTAACTTTTAAGAAGGTACACCTGTTAATTGAAATGCATTCCAGGTGACTACCTCATGAAGCTGGTTGAGAGAATGCCAAGAGTTATTTGAAGAATCTCAAATATAAAATATACTTTGATTTACTTAACGCTTTTTTGGTTACTACATGATTCCATGTGTTATTTCATAGTTTTGATGTCTTCACTATTATTCTACAATGTAAAAAATAGGTGTGTCCAAACTTTTGACTGGTAGTGTACGTTTTCACTGCAAACAAATGACTTTGTCTGAAGGGGTTTGGCAAATTAACTGTAACTCACACACAGGCACACACACCCCCCATCTCCACATCGTACATGGACACACACACACACACACACACACACACACACACACACACACACACACACACACACACACACACACACACACACACACCAGTCAAGGCAGTCCATCTTGCTCCAGAGTGCTGTATACAGAGCGGCCGGCTGAGCGACCCCGGGGCCCCCTGTGGGTCTCCTCCTCCCTGGGGACCATGGTGACGTTGACCCCAGGGCCGATGCCTTTACCAGATGCCTCCTCCTCTCCTCCTCTGGGGACCTCCACATGCCCCGCATTTTTCTGCCTGCACTCTGTTTTTTTCTGCAGTTTATTTTAAACTGGAACATTCCTCCCAGTGCATTGCCTCTGTTTGACTCTGGCCTCCCTCGTTCTTACAAGTGATTTATTCAGGGGACTGGGACACACGCCATGGGGGGAGGGGGATGGGAGTGGGTGCTTAGGCCGGGCACCAGCTTTCTTCCGTCTCCTCCCAGGCTGGATGCAGGGGCACAGGGGAAAGGAGGACCAAAGGGCGGCCGTCTTTTTCCCAAGCCTCTCGAGTCACTGACCACCTTCCGGAGACACTTGAAACCTTACCTCTTTAAGGAATACCTGGAATAGTATAAAAGTAATCCTTCTTCCCCCACCCCCCGTACAAAATAAAATAAAATAAAAAGTGGTTGTCCCAATGGCTATCATAAGTTGAATGCACCAATTTGTAAGTCGCTCTGGATAAGAGCGTCTGCTAAATGATGTAAATGTAAATGTAAATGTTCCCCTCGGGGGGATTAGGTCGGGGCTGGGTCTGATGAGATTTGCTGATGTTTGTTGCTGGAGACACAATCCTTTGGAGCCTCCAGTGGTTCTAGCGCTAAACCATTGACATAAACATGATCAAATGGAGAAAAAAACGACCTCCAGTTGACCTCCTCTCGCTCATGATGGTGATCAAGCAAACCACTGCACTGTGTTTCACTATGTGTATGGCCAATACAAACTGACCTGGTTCCCTTTCACAGAAATTATAGCTATAATATCAGCACAGGTGCACTGAGTACTGGGGCCAGTAATGAAAATGTTCTCTACTTTTTATAGAGGAACACAACTTAAAGTTTGAAAGACTGAGTTCCTAACACAGTACTGTAACACCCTTTTAGTTTTTTATTTATTTAGTTTTTGAACGTTTTTTTTCCTTCTTTTTCTTAGGTGGTACACCCTTTTAGTTTCCATGAGATGACTATGTTGGACTTTGTGGATTTATAGCTTGTTGTTACAGTAACTGTGACAGAGAGCTGAGAGCTGATGTGGCGAAGGGATGTTGTATGTTAAAGGGCCTTTACATGTTTGGCCCTGAGCCCACTGTCACACACAGCTTCCTGACATCCGCCATGCCGTGGCACTGTTTACAATAACCCCCCGCCCACTCTCCTCTCTTTTCCACCCATCTCCTTTCCATTCCTCTCTGCTCCGCTCTTCTCCACTCCTCTCCTCTCCTCTCACAGAAACGTAGCCACTCTCACACTGCTGGGTCTGATCATAAACACCCACTTAGAGATCCATGGTGTGTGTGCTGCACAGTCTCACTGAAACCCAGAAATACACACACACACACACACACACACACACTTTACTTCCGGTAGTCGCTTACACCCCACATATTCATTCATTAAATTCACACCAGTTCTCTGGCATGTATTGTATTACTGTATCCTCCCATTCAGTTAAAAGCCCACTTCCACACACATCCACTCCCAGGCACTCATGATCTCACTGTACATTTAAACATCCACTCCCATTTAGAACACACAGCTGTGATATGGACCCAGGGACCATTGGCCTGGGTTTTGTTTTATGTGATGAAGGGGGATGAAGTCACAGGGCCAGGGCTGGGGGTGGTAGGTGGGAGGGAGGGAGGGTGGGTGGGGTGGGGTGGGGTGGGGGGTGCGTCGCCTCTGATGAGGGGCACGTCCTCACGGGCGCAGGCCCATTTATTTTTTCTAAGAGTAAACAAGCAGCCTGCGGGGGTCTGGAGGTTATGGGAAAGGAGGAAACAGTGATGCTAATCAGGCCGGAGCACACTTCCCCCAACAATAAAACAAAATGAGGAGAGAACAGAAAAAAGAGAGACAACTCTGAAGCAGAGGGTCGCAGCGCAGCCCCACTTCGCTAGGCTATGCTTTTGCGAATGGTTGTAGTAGTAACGTTGGCTTTGTTTGTAGTGATAGCTGAAAAGCTGGCATTGGGTCCGGGGATGGCACAGCCATTAGGCATATGTAAAAATTGTTCTCTAGAGAGCCTCTGTACATAGCTGCATAGACCAGCTCTGGGAAGGGTAAGTGGGGTCAGTTCCTCCATGGTGACTAACGAGTGACCACATATACAGAACATTCAGTCTTCAAGGACATACAGTAACATCACTGGGAGCGGTGATGCAACTAATGTCAGCTCATTGGAAAGGTGGAACATGTGGTTATGATCCAAGAAAATATCTCTATTGTAAAAATGCTATTATGTGGCTTAGTAATACCTACTGTCATTATACCCTTATGAGTGTGTCAGGACTGAACAATGTGTCAGTGTGGATAACGGGTAATGGTATCATAATCATATCACATTTGGTATAGTGTGAGCTTTTATAGTCAACCAATGAATCCATCTAGTGATGTTAGCACTATATTATAATGAAGACCATATTATAATAAACAGGCTGTGGTCTAGCTGGGGAGACGAGGGGCTTTCCTTTAGCTGCGGGGGGTGGTGGAGCTTTATCAGTGAGCTCTCTTGCTCTGTGAAAAATAATGAGGGAGGGATGGAGAGAAGGAGGGAGGCCTGGGAGGCTCAGAGACTCCGGGGGGGATTGAATTATTTGCACAATGGAGTGATGGGGGGCACGTGTTGGAGGAAGAGACGTCTTTTTTAGCTAAGCTAATTGATCAGAAAGAGCTGAACTTTTGTTCAGGGAGGCCCAGAACCACCCCCTGCATACTCACTCAAACACACACACACACACAGAGACACACAGACAGCCTGTGGTCCTGTCCCTACTAGAGGCCTGTGATCTCAGCAGGACCGCATCCAGCCTGTGGCATCCCCAGACGGCTAAGAGACAATGGCCCACAAGGATCCCACTGTCTCGTTAGTGTGTGTGAGTGTATGTGTGGTGTGTGTGTGTGTGTGTGTGTGTGTGTGAATGAGTGACTGATCAATTACACGCTAAGTGGTGTCTAAGCACAGGGAGGCCAATCCAGTCATGCCATACCAATTGGCTGGTGGTAAGATTGTCCATTTCGAAACGGTTCTCTGCTACCTCCAAACCCTGGTGTCTGGGTTTCATATTATAGCAAAAAGACAAACATGTCAAAAGAAGGTGAGCTTCAATCCCCAGTATATACTGTAGGTCATATGTTAACCTTTCAGATAGCTATCTGTCATTTAACCCCTGGTAGCAGCAGTAGGTCCTTTCAGCTAGCTAGCTGTCAGTTAAACCCTGGTAGCAGCAGCAGGTCCTTTCAGCTAGCTAGCTGTCAGTTAAACCCTGGTAGCAGCAGCAGGTCCTTTCAGCTAGCTAGCTAGCTGTCAGTTAACCCCAGATGGCAGCAGCAGGTCCTTCCAACTAGCTAGCTGTCAGTTAACCCCTGGTAGCAGCAGCATGTCCTTTCAGCTAGCTAGCTGTCATTTAACCCCTGGTAGCAGCAGCAGGTCATTTCAGTTAGCTAGCTGTCAGTTAAACCCTGGTAGCAACAGCAGGTCCTTTCAGATAGCTAGTGTCAGTTAACCCCTGGTAGCAGCAGCAGGCCCTTTCAGCTAGCTAGCTGTCAGTTAACCCCTGGTAGCGGAGCAGGTCCTTTCAGATAGCTAGCTGTCAGTTAACCCCTGGTAGCAGCATCAGGTCCTTTCAGCTAGCTAGCTGCCAGTTAACCCCTGGTAGCAGCAGCAGGTCCTTTCAGATAGCTAGCTGTCAGTTAACCCCTGGTAGCAGCAGCAGGTCCTTTCAGCTAGCTAGCTGTCAGTTAAACCCTGGCAGCAGCAGGTACACCAGTTATATGTCTGGATTAAGGAGAGGCAGCCAGCCATAAGAGATGTGCCTGAGGAGCAGCTTTGCTTTAACTATGGCTGCTAAACTGCAATGCTATTGCATGAACCCCTAACTGTCAAAACCATGGCAACAGCATTTGCCAGGTGAAGAAGCAAGCATTGAAACCCAAGTGCACATGTTGCCTGATCTGTGGGAGATGATGGTGGTGCTGCTCGGTCTCATGGGAGGGCTGTCACTTACACTTACAATGACATATACAGGCTTTTTCATTCCCATAAATAACCGTTCTTCTTGTAACTGTACAATGTATACATTACAGTACAGTGACCAGTGACTAACTTATTTGACATGGTAGTATCCAGGAAACTGTATGTTTGGGTAAACAACAATAGCCCTAGTTCTTACAGATGTAGGATCTTAATTTGAGCCAGTTTGCTATCCTGCAGCAACAGGAAATGTGAATTAGTATGTGGATTACAAATAATGGACATTTTTGTAGGGGTTGATACATTTTCCGTAAATTTCAAATTACAAACTTCAAAAGCCTTTTTAAACCTCAAATACACTACAAGTTGTACATTTCCTGAATTGCACTCCTGCAAATTAAGATCCTACATCTGTACCTGGCTTTTGTAATAATAATGTTTTATTTATTTTAAGATTTCCTCTCAGATTCTCTCTTTGAAGCGTTGGTGTTAGTAAAGGGAGACCCAGCTCTTATTCCCTCTGTTGTAGCGCTCATGGACATGAGGTTAGCAGGTCAGAAAGATGATACTGAATGAAAACCAGAGTGTATCAACCAAATGGAAAATGGGTACATCCCCTCTAAACTTTAGTCTGCCTGCGCTTACATGTGTCTGTGGAGCTCTCAAAACATTAAACAAAAGTTTATATTCAACTTGGCCTATTTGCAGAACGTAATAAGTTTCAAGCTAAGATATTAAGTACATAGATAGATGAATACCCACTTTAAATGTTCACCATTAACACATGGATGTTATGTATAAGGGAGCGAGAGGGGGCATAGCGCACCCCCATTGAAAAGGCCACTCTGCTAGCTCCGGTCCAGATATTAGTCAGCAACACTATTAGTCTTAATGGCTGCCCTCAGGCACAAAGGACCTGGGCTGTCCTTTTAAGAGTAGATACAAGGAGCTCATTAAGCCAAAACAAAGAGGGGCAGTGAGAGAGAGAGAGAGGAGACTGACTGACTGACTGACTGAAATGAATTGAGAGGTACCCTTAAACCACCCCTCCCACCCCCTTGACAGCCCCTTGTGAGGAGCAGTGAGACCGCAGAGGCCACACAACATCTCTGCCTGGCATTTCCACTACGGCTCATATCTGTCAAGTGAAACATTATCCAGGTTCGCTAATGGAGACTGTGAAAAATCTCTATTTAAAAATCCATACATGATCAATACACCTGGCTCCCCTACCTCCCAATCCCATTTGGAGATTTACTGTAGCTACGTACATGCATAATCATATTGCCTTGCAATATGGATGGACCATATTGACTTATCTAGCTAACTATGTTATTTTGTGTATGCAGACCTGTGTAGATTGGATGCTGATACATTGGCTAAATCCAATGTCATTGTATTGTTTGTTTGAGGAATTAATTCCACAGCTCACAAACAATGAATCGATTGTACTTTAGCTGTCTACTTCTACCAGTAATATTGTCTTGGACAGACCGTCTTACTGTTGTCAACATCACTAGGTTCCACTAAAGAAGCAAAGCGACCTGCATGTGACAATTGCAATGACAATCTGTTGCCATGGCAGACAATTTCCTTATGGTTGTCATTGTTCCAAGTGGAGCACCAGCACTCTTTCGCTCTCGCTCAGATATTCAGTCATTCTCCTACAAGAGGCAGAACTAAATATTGATTCAATGTCCAAAATGACATGCTGATTGTCCCTCATCGGAGTAGCCTAAAAAACTGACTAAAACATAAAAAGGAGCTTATAGATAAAACAGTAACCCTTACAAATCAAATTAGCAGTGATGGCCATGATGGTATCGACTAAAGCTTAAACCATGTATTTAGATTGTAGGTAGGTATTGTAGTTAGGTATTGTAGGTAGTTTATCTAGGTAGTTATTGTAGGTTATTGTAGGTAATTATTGTAGGTAAGTATTGTATTCAGCTGAGCCCGGTGAAGCACGAGGCTAGCACGAGGCTAGCTAACTCACTACCTGGACCAATAAAGCTATCTAGCTAGCGGGTAGCTACTGGTAACTATTAGCAACTGTGGATAGTTGTTTCCAATGTTATTTCACGCTTAAGAGTACCTGTAATTATGCCAGCTAGCTACCTACCATTCAGCTGTTTTTCTAACCTCATTATCTGAAGCATTAACGTTAGGTAGTTAGTAGCTACTGTACTCGAAATGTAGCTACCTGGATATCTAATTGTCTCCCAAGTGGTGCAGTGGTCTAAGGCACTGCATCGCAGTGCTAGCTGTGCCACTAGAGATCCTGGTTCGTATCCAGGCTCTGTCGTAGCCGGCCGCGACCGGGAGACCATGGGGCGGCGCACAATTGGCCTAGGGGAGGGAATGGCCGGCAGGGATGTAGCTCAGTTGGTAGAGCATGGCGTTTGCAACGCCAGGGTTGTGGGTTCGTTTCCCATGGGCGGCCAGTATAAAAAATGATGTATGCACTCACTAACTGTAAGTCACTCTGGATAAGAGCGTCTGCAAAATGACTAAAATGTAAATGTTAAACAATAGCTGGAACGACCTAGCTTTAATATTTGAGACGCGTTCTCTCCGTTGGGACAGACGCGAACTGGCTGAATCGATTCAGTGGCAAGCTTTGCACGTAACTGGCTAACAGTAGCTACTAAGGGTAAGTTATAACCTACATTTATTTATGTTTTGTTTTTACATACTGGTAACCAGAGTCGTTTCATGGGAATTCGGGACATGGGTGACTAGTTAACGTTAGCTTGGCTCGCTGTGTGTTCGTGCCGTGGGAGGAGGGGTTAGCTCGTTGGTAGAGAGCAATGGCTAGCTAGTATGCTAACTATTCTAGCTGGCTGAATAAGTTGACGACGTACTCACTCAAACTGTCAAAACTAACCCAAAACTTTACACAATGTTAGACACGGACACTAATGATCTGCTTGGCGTGTTAACACACTGGTGGTTTGTTGTAACCGAGTATTGGTGCTAAACCATGTTATTGGAGGCTGGCATGCTAGTTGGCTTTGGCGTCATAGGATTCGGTGCCCTGGACGGTTTTTACGGAAGAATACTGTACCAAGTTGCTAGCTGAATAAAGTAAGTTTGTCTATTCCTAGAAACATTGAACCGCTGTAATTTACAACAATTATAATTTCTCTAAAGTGGAAGTTGGGAGAGTTATATTTGAGTGTTTCTGTGAAACGTAAGTGAGGGAGGCCCCGCTCTCTCGCTTTCCCAGATGTTTAGTTAATTTCATTCCGATCTCCTTTGCATTATTGTAGCCTTTTTCTGTAGCCTGTCAACTATGTGTCTGTCTATCCCTGTTCTCTCCTCTCTGCACAGGCCATACACACTGCTACTCCTACTGCTCTTTCCTCGTCTAACCATGTGTTCTCGCATACCCCGAGAGCATCTGGTCAGCGCGGCGGTGGCACAGGAATCCTCATCTCTCCCAAGTGGACATTCTCTCTTTTTCCCCTGACCCATCTGTCTATCTCCTCATTTGAATTCCATGCTGTCACAGTTACTAGCCCATTCAAGCTTAACATCCTTGTCATTTATCGCCCTCCAGGTTCCCTTGGAGAGTTAATCAATGAGCTTGATGCCTTGATAAGTTCCTTTCCTGAGGATGGCTCACCCCTCACAGTTCTGGGTGACTTTAACCTCCCTACGTCTGCCTTTGACTAATTTCTCTCTGCCTCCTTCTTTCCACTCCTTTCCTCTTTTGACCTCACCCTCTCACCGTCCCCCCCTACTCACAAGGCAGGCAATACGCTTGACCTCATCTTTACTAGATGCTGTTCTTCTTCTAATCTCACTGCAACTCCCCTCCAAGTCTTCGACCACTACTTTGTATTCTTTTCTCTCTCGCTCTCCTCCAACACTACTCACTTTGCCCCTACTCAGATGGTAATGTGCCGTCGCAACCTTCGCTCTCTCTCTCCCACTACTCTCTCCTCTTCCATCCTATCATCTCTTCCCTCTGTTGAGTCCTTCTCCCTCTGATCTCCTGATTCTGCCTCCTCAACCCTCCTCTCCTCCCTTTCTGCATCTTTTGACTCTCTATGTCCCCTATCCTCCCGGCCGGCTCGGTCCTCCCCTCCTGCTCCGTGGCTTGACGACTCATTGCGAGCTCACAGAAGAGGGCTCCAGGCAGCCGAGCGGAAATGGAGGAAAACTAGACTCCCTGCGGACCTGTCATCTTTTCACTCCCTCCTCTCTACATTCTCTTCCTCTGTTTCCGCTGCTAAAGCCACTTTCTACCACTCTAAATGTCAAGCCTCTGCCTCTAACCCTAGGAAGCTCTTTGCCACCTTCTCCTCCCTGCTGAATCCTCCTCCTCCTCACCCTCCCTCCTCCCTCTCTGTGGATGACTTCGTCAACCATTTTGAAAAGAAGGTTGACGACATCTGATCCTCATTTATTAAGTCAAATGACACTGCTGGTCCTGCTCACACTGCCCTACCCTATGCTTTGACTTCTTTCTCCCCTCTCTCTCCAGATGAAATCTTGCGACTTGTGACGGCCAGCCGCCCAACAACCTGCCCGCTTGACCCTATCCCCTCCTCTCTTCTCCAGACCATTTCCGGAGACCTTCTCCCTTACCTCACCTCGCTCATCAACTCATCCTTGACCGCTGGCCATGTCCCTTCCATCTTCAAGAGAGCGAGAGTTGCACCCCTCCTCAAAAAACCTACACTCGATCCCTCCGATGTCAACAACTACAGACCAGTATCCCTTCTTTCCTTTCTCTCCAAAACTCTTGAGCGTGCCATCTCTAGCCAACTCTCCTGCTATCTCTCTCAGAATGACCTTCTTGATCCAAACCAGTCAGGTTTCAAGACTGGTCATTCAACTGAGACTGCTCTTCTCTGTGTCATGGAGGCTCTCCGCACTGCTAAAGCTAGCTCTCTCTCCTCTGCTCTTATCCTTCTAGACCTATCCGCTGCCTTTGTTACTGTGAACCATCAGATCCTCCTCTCCACCCTCTCCGAGTTGGGCATCTCCGGCGCTACTCACTCTTGGATTGCGTCCTACCTGACAGGTCGCTCCTACCAGGTGGCGTGGCAAGAATCTGTCTCCGCACCACATGCTCTCACCACTGGTGTCCCCCAGGGCTCAGTTCTAGGCCCTCTCCTATTCTCTCTATACACCAAGTCACTTGGCTCTGTCATATCCTCACATGGTCTCTCCTATCATTGCTACGCAGACGACACACAATTAATTTTCTCCTTTCCCCCTTCTGATAACCAGGTGGCGAATAGCATCTCTGCATGTCTGGCAGACATATCAGTGTGGATGTCGGATCACCACCTCAAGCTGAACCTCGACAAGACGGAGCTGCTCTTCCTCCCGGGGAAGGACTGCCCGCTCCATGATCTCGCCATCATGGTTGACAACTCCATTGTGTCCTCCTCCCAAAGTGCAAAGAACCTTGGCGTGACCCTGGACAACACCCTGTTGTTCTCCGCTAACATCAAAGCGGTGACCCGATCCTGCAGGTTCATGCTCTACAACATTCGCAGAGTACGACCCTACCTTACACAGAAAGCGTCACAGGTCCTAATCCAGGCACTTGTCATCTCCCGTCTGGATTACTGCAACTCGCTGTGGCTGGGCTCCCTGCCTGTGCCATTAAACCCCTACAACTTATCCAGAACGCCGCAGCCCGTCTGGTGTATGACCTTCCCAAGTTCTCTCATGTCACCCCGCTCCTCTGCACACTCCACTGGCTTCCAGTTGAGGCTCGCATCTACTACAAGACCATGGTGCTTGCCTACGGAGCTGTGAGGGGAATGGCACCTCCTTACGTTCAGGCTCTGATCAGACCCTACACCCAAACGAGGGCACTACGTTCATCCACCTCTGGCCTGCTAGCTCCCCTACCTCTACGAAAGCACAGTTCCCACTTAGCCCAGTCAAAGCTATTTGCTGCTCTGGCACCCCAATGGTGGAACAAGCTCCCCCACGACGCCAGGACAGCGGAGTCACTGACCACCTTCCGGAGACACTTGAAACCCTACCTCTTTAAGGAATACCTGGAATAGTATAAAGTAATCCTTCTACCCCCCCCCCCTCCCCAAAACTCCCAAAACTTATTTTTTATGCATGCCATAAAGCCGCTACACAACATAACACAACACTAAACAATACATTAATTGCACTATAATGGTGACAAACGGTGCCCACAAACTGTTAGGGCCTACATAAATCTGTCTCAACAGCAGAGTCCCAACAGCAGTCCCAACACCTTACCACTGCTACATCTGGCTATTAGCGGAGCCATGTCTGGCAGCGAAACAGTTCATTCAGCCTTGTTGTGCTGTGCTCACTTGAACAGGAAGGTGGCGCGGCGGTCCTTCGTTGGCAAGTTTTGTCATCAAACTTTGTCATCAAAGTCTGGGATTCTCTGGATTTATGGGGCTTTCAAGACAACTGGGAACTCAGAAAATAACAAGGTTGAATCATGACGTCAGTGATCTTCAGGTCGGAGCTCTAGAAAGAGGCCCGAGTTCCCGACTTGGAATTCCGAGTTGGATGACCGTTCAAAACGTATTTTCCCAGTCGGAGCTCATTTTTTTCAGAGTTCCCAGTTGTCTTGAACTCACTTAAGTCTGAGATTTCCCATTTCCGAGTTTCCAGTTGTTTTGAATGCGGCAGGTTATGCTGGATTGACAGCATGGCCAATGTTGAATGTTTATCATTTTAAGCTTGGAAAGAGACCCTTAAACCCAGACTTGGACCACACACCCACTCCACTGAATAGCAGGCTAGTGATTTCTTTGCAATGCTTGCAGTTAATAATAATAATAATAATAATAATAATAATAATAATAATAATAATAATAATAATAATAATAATAATAATAATAATAATAACATTGATTCCTTCCAAACCACTCATTGTTGAATTTGCGATTTCCAACTTTTTGTGTAATGTTTATGTCCAATTGCCGATGAGCACTGATATATTTTATCTGTAATTTCTCTTCATCATTTCTCTTCATATGACAAGTATTGAAAAGGATTTGCCAGTAGATTGTCAACTTGATTCATGATGATGACTGCCAGCTTGCTAGCTAAGATTTTGAAAGTATGATGTTGACATGATCAGTCCAATCAAAGCTACGGTAGATATAACGTGATTTGACGTAATTTTATCTTTGGCCAATGGCCTTGAGCCTTCTTGGATGGGCACTTCTAATGTAACTCTATGGCAGCACCCAAGGGGCTTGAATTTTCGAGCTCTCCCGTAGATTTTGCGGTGACGTAGTGTCCCAATGAGTGACAGAACACTGAGCAAATCACGGCGCAACTGGAGAATATTACCAACCCCTACGCTCCGTATTTTCTGCTGGCTGCCCCACCACCACAGAAAGCACTGAGCTAGGCTGAAACACCTGCATTTTGGAGTGCCTTACTCAAGAAAGCAAAAAAGAGACCATGTTCGTATGGGGCTTTATTAACTCAAATGATTCTACTTTTTATTTTTTACATTGTTTGCAAACTGATATGTGACACTTGTTAATGCCAAAATAACATGCAAAACAGACACAATAAAAATAAAATTATATACACTACCAGTCAAAAGTTTGGACAGGAATGGAAGACCCAGAGTTCTATATCGTGGAGCTCCGCCCCATAGGGGAGCTCTGCTCCTATTGGTTTACCCACTGCCCTAAGGCAGCATCAGCCTGAGACAAAATTATGCACACACCTGCAGCCAATAGGAGTACAGGTGTCCCTATAAGAGGGGATGCCTCCCTCAATCAGCCTTCCCTTTATCTTCAGCGACTGGACTAGACTGAAGAAGCCAAGAAGAGACGAAGAGAAGACTCAGGACGAAGAAAACGCCGTCGATTTTCCAGATCATCGACGTTGTCCTACAATGAGCACACCAAGCTTATCCATAGGGTAAGTATTTAACAAAAGCTATTTTCAGAGCTCAATGTTGCTGTTCCCCTTGGTGGCTGTCGACCCCCCCCCCAACTTATGTTTCGTGGGTTGAGGGACACAGCACGCCAGGGACGGCCTCATTAATCCCCCACTATGCGCCAGCTGCGCCCTCCTTTTTTGAAGGAGAGGAAGCAGCGTTGGGCATTTTTAGGGAGGATATTCCTCTTGAGGATGTGCTATCAGTGTTAGCCTCAGCTTCTGAGGCATCATCTGAAGGCACTGACTCAGGAGATGACAGGGCTATTGGGGAAGAAATGAATATTCTATTGGAACAATTCATTACACTGACCCAGATGTTTAACACCCCTTTTCCCTCAGGAAAGTGTGAGGTCATTTACATCCCTGGATGATGACGCCACAGCCTCTCTGTGCTCTGAATTTTCAGGTCTCATTGAGTGGGCTGCTAAACAGCGGGAGATTAAGCTGCCCCCCATTCCCTCCAACCCGGAAGTGGACATGATGGAGGGCGGCCGTTACTCTCGCTACAGCTTGGCGTCAGACGGCGGCCTCCAGCGCCCCCCCCCCTGCAGCGCCAGAGGTGCTGACCGTTTCCGCCGGCGAGAGAGGTCATTCAAGCGTCATCCTGGCATCACCCGAAGGGCGGCCAGAAGAGACGCCGTTTATGACATGGTGAGGGGGAGAGAAGGGAAGACGGCGCAACGCCTGGTGTGACTGAGCCCACTGTTCCCCCCCCCCACCCTACCGTTGAGTGTATGGAGGAGAATGTTTTTTGTTGATGTGTGTAATAAAGAGTTGGCTCTACCTGACTTTGTCAAAAAAAGAGCCCCCTTTCCATAATACATCCGAGAGCGTTCGCTCTTCCTCACTCTCGCTCTCTCTCTTACCACTCGAGTGCAGCTCAGCCCACCACGGTGCGTTGCTGAGCGCACACATAAGGTAGGTATAAAAAGGATATTAATTTTAAGATGTTACCTTATGAAGACCTCACTTTACAGACTCCTAGGAGTGCTGTAGTGAGTGTCTCACATAGCAGGCTGCAGTCTCAGTCAAATAGTGACAGGATGATGCAACCGCTATTCGGGGATGGCGCACTGTCTCAGGCTAAGGCCTCTGTCAGTGCAGTTCAGACCCGTGCTGCATTCAAGGAGGGCCGGAATACTACGGTTACGGGTTTAACCAACATATCGGCGGCCCCGTTTCTCTCAGAATGCGCTGATGCTCACCACACTGAGTGTAGCTCAGCCCACCAGGGGTGCAGAGCTGAGCACACACAGGAGGTGAATGTTAATAAGGTATCAAGGCGCCGCCTTGTGTTACCTCATAGAAACCTCACATTACAGACTCCTAGGAGTGCTGTAGTGAGTGTCTCACATAGCAGGCTGCAGTCTCGGTCAGACACTGACATGATGACACAGCCGCTATTTGGGGATGGCGCACTATCGCAGACTAAGGTCTCTGTTAGTGCGATTCAGACCCATGCTGCGTTCACGGAGGGCCTGATTACCACGGTCACGAAAGTAACCAACGTATCGGCGCCCCCACCTCTCTTAGAACGCGCCAATGCTCACCACACTGAGTGTAATTCAGCCCACCAAAGGTGCAGAGCTGAGCACACACAGGAGGTGAAAGGGAAAAAGATACCAAGGCACCGTCTTAGGTTATCTCAAAGAGACCTCACATTACAGACTCCAAGGAGTACTGTAGTGAGTGCCTCTCATAGCAGACTGCAGTCTCAGTCAGGAGACATGATGACGCAGCCGCTCTTTGGGGATGGCGCACTATCGCAGACTAAGGTCTCGGTTAGTGCGATTCAGACCCATGCTGCGTTCACGGAGGGCCGGATTACTAAGGTTACAGGAATAACCAACGTATCGGCGCCCCCACCTCTCACAGAACGCGCTAATACTCACCACACTGAGCGTGACTCAACCCACCAGAGGTACAGAGTTGAACACACACAGAAGGTGAAGGTTAAGAAGGTATCAAGGCGCCGCCTTGTGTTACCTCACAGAGACCTCATATTACAGACTCCTAGGAGTATTGTAGTGAGGGGCTCTAATAGCGAATTGCAGTCATCTACGATGACGCAATCGCTTGCTGGGGATGGTGCCCTGTCGCAGGCTGTGGCCTCGGTCAGTGCAATTCAGACCCGCACTGCGTTCACGGAGGGCAGGAATATGACGGTTACGGGTTTAACTGACGTCTCTGCCCTTCCTTCTGGTTCAGAACGCACTAATGTTTCCTCTCCCTTTCATGGGAGGCCCGCCTTGGGCTGTTCCACCACCTCAGTGTTGGGGAACAGCGGCGGCAAGGGCCATTGAGGAATACAGGTCCTTCCTACTGAATGTACCACAGCTTTGCGCTCGGCCGCTTTCTCTGTATTGCTGGCAGTGGCAGCGAAGCTGCACCTTCTCACGCTGGCTAGAACAGACGTTGCAGAAGGGTTATGCTCTACAATTCCATCGGACCCCACCCCCATTCAGGGGAGTGGTGGAGACGGTGATGAAAACGCCCGAAAAAGTGGCCGCTCTGGTTTCAAAGATTACGGAACTTTTGGCGAAGGAGGTGGTCACAGTGGTTCCCCAGGAGCAAAGGAACAAGGGGCTATATTCGCCCTACTTCCTGGTGCCCAAAACGAAGGGGGGAATGAGGCCAATATTGGATTTACGCATTCTCAACGAGAGCATAACCAAACGGCCCTTTCGAATGCTAACGACAAAAAGTCTGCTGGAATGTGTCCAGAAAGGAGACTTTTGTACGAGCATAGTCCTAAAGGATGCGTACTTTCATGTGCCGGTACAGCCGCGTCACAGGAAGTTTCTGCGATTGGCCTTTCAAGGGGTGGCGTACGAATACGCCATTGGGTACGCCCTGGCACCTCGCACGTTTTCCAAGTGTGTGGAGGCGGCATTGGAACCGTTGCGTCGTCAGGGAATACGGCTACTAGCCTACCTAGACGACCTACTGGTTCTCGCCCCGTCAGCAGAGCTGGCGATCACTTACACAACACAGACAGTGATTCATCTCACACGTCTGGGGTTCGCTGTGAATTGGAAAAAGAGCGCGACCTGGCCCAGTCATCAGATTGTCTACCTGGGGATACAGCTAGACACTGTAATGATGAGGGCTCGAATTTCGGATCCCCAAAGGGTAACCTTGTTGCTAGCCCTAAGGAAGTGTCGTCCGAATCACACGGTGACGGCGCTGTCGATCATGTCACTCTTGGGTCTCATGTCGTCAGCCCACTCTGTGGTTCCGCTGGGACTCCTGCACATGCGCAGGATGCAGCGATGGTTCGCCCAACTAAGACTAGACCCATTGCGTCAACGTCATCGGTTGGTGGTGGTTCCCCTCTCGCTCAGTGCAGATCTGAACTATTGGAGAAACCCGCGCGTTCTCACGCACGGAGTCCCTATAGGCAAAGTGTCCTCTTACATCACAGTGTTCACAGATGCGTCTCTGACTGGATGGGGAGGGACATGTCAGACCCAAGCGATAGGAGGTGTGTGGCCTCTTTCGAGTCGCCACATCAACCTCTTGGAGTTGGAAACGGTTCGACTTGTTTTCACCCACTTCACGTCTACCCTTCGGGGTCGAGATGTGCTGGTCTGGTCAGACAACCGGACCACAGTAGCCCACATAAATCGACAGGGAGGAGTCAGGTCTCCTGCTCTCCATCGCGCGGCAGAGGAATTGTGGCTGTGGGCTCACGAGCACCTTCGCTCATTGAGAGCAGCACACATTCCGGGCTACTTGAACGTAGGAGCAGACCTCATGTCAAGAGGGGGTCCTCGAGACGACGAGTGGTGTCTGCATCCGGACATTGTTCTCCAAATTTGGGAACAGTTCGGGAGAGCCGAGGTGGATCTATTCGCGTCACGTGTGAACGCGCAATGTCCCCTATGGTTCTCTCTGAAGGAACAGGAAGAACCGCCACTAGGAAGAGACGCCTTTGCGCACCACCGATGGCCGAGAGTTCTTCTGTATGCATTCCCTCCGCTGTCCTGCATTCTCCCACTGTTAGCCAGGGTGAGGTCAGGAGGGCTGTCAGTGATACTGGTAGCCCCCGATCGCCCAGGGGCTCCTTGGTTTGCGGAGATGAGTCAGATGTTGATTGCGCCACCTTGGCCAATTCCACATCGACGGGACGCGTTGTTTCAGGCGGGGGGCACGATAGGGCAGTTGCCCATAATCGGCCAACCACTGAAGGCCTGGCTGCTGAGAGGGACAGGCTAGAGCGCCGTGGGTTATCTGATGCGGTGATCAGGACCATACAGGGTTCACGTGCCAGTTCCACTTCTAAGATGTATGCCAGTAGATGGAACGTGTTTTCACAATGGTGTGTCACACAAGGTGTAGACCCCATGAGCTGTCAGGTTGAGAGTATTCTCTCTTTCCTACAGCTTATGTTTGACAAGCAGAGATCGCCCGCCACCATTAAGGTGTTTGCAGCGGCGATTTCAGCTTGTCACGAGGGGTTTGGCAGAGACAATGTCTTTAGCCACCCTCTAGTGAAACGTTTCCTATTAGGAACGCGGCGGCTTAGGCCAACACCTAGAGCCACGCTTCCTCAGTGGGATTTGGCTTTGGTACTCGAAGCGCTATGTAAGTCGCCGTTCGAGCCATTGAATCAAATACCCCTCAAGATGCTGTCTTTGAAGACAGCACTGTTGCTCGCTTTGACTACGGCTAAGCGTGTTAGTGATTTGTGTGCTCTTTCGACGAGACCCGACTGCCTGGCCATTAATGGCGATCTGAGCAGAGCGGTGTTACGTCCTAACCCGGCATTTGTGCCGAAGGTTATTAGGAGTTCATATAGATCACAGACTGTGGAGCTGTGGGCTTTTTCTCCCTCTCCTCATAGGGAGAGGAGTGAGGAAAGGCTCCATCGCCTGTGCCCAGTGCACGCCTTGGCGTGTTACGTCGAGCGCACAGCAGCGATTAGGTCATCGCCTCAGCTGTTTGTGTGTCATGGTGCTGCTGCACTAGGTAGACAACTTTCAAAACAGCGTCTGTCTCATTGGCTCTGTGAGGGCATTGAGACAGCTTATGAGGCAGCGGGGCGACAATTGCCTCAGGGTATCAGAGCTCACTCCACTCGTGGAGTAGCAGCTTCTACTGCCCTTTTCAGAGGAACAGGGGTAGAGGATATATGTAGAGCGGCGTCATGGTCAACACCGTCTCCATTTATCAGTTTCTATCTCTTGGATATGTCTTCTAACTCTTTGGCTCAGTCTGTACTCAGCATGGCTGAAGGGAGACTTTGAGCTAGGAGGAGAGGAATGCAGGACTGTGGAGACAGGGTCTCTATTAGGTCCGCTTCTGATAGAAGGACATATTTTTTGCATGACTCCTGACTGACAGGTTCAGTACAGTAGAGGGCATGTATTGATCTGCCCACCAGTAATTCACTGGAGTGAGGCGGAATGATGGGGGATAATAGTAGTAACTTTGTTACGATACTATTAGACCGGTCATGACAATTTGACGGAATGTGACGTCATCTATCTGCTTGTTCAGATTAGTATGAATCATGTTCTGGGATCTGCCCACTAATCTCTGGGGTTCCATTGATTGAGTGAGGCGGCCTGCCGTGTACACAATGTAGAGTGACACTTTGTGTCATTCCATTAGTGGTCGGTAGTATTGTAACAGGGTATTGAGGTACCATCTATCTGCTAGTACAGATTAGTATGGCCTGTATTCTGGTGATCTGCCCACTAGTCATTGGTGTTGCCATTGGACTAGGTGGGGCGGGTTTTTAACCGATGACGCAGTATATTGTGACACTTGTAGGGTGACAGTGGTTACAGTACTGCGGGAATTGGTTGCAGCCATTGCTAGGCCTGACCTTTTCATTTTGATGGGAAGTGTTGGGCTCGGCAGGGAGTACATTTTGGAGCACTACGCTCCGCCTTAAACCAATAGGAGCAGAACTCCCCTGTGGGGCGGAGCTCCACGATATAGAACGATTAGTTACCGGAGTGTAACTCCAGTTCTATGAGTGGAGCGGAGCCCCATAGGACTTAAGGCCCTGCCGACCCTCTCTAGTCTCGCGGAAGATAAATATCTCGGGAGGGTGATTGAGGGGAAGCATCCCCTCTTATAGGGACACCTGTACTCCTATTGGCTGCAGGTGTGTGCATAATTTTGTCTCAGGCTGATGCTGCCTTAGGGCAGTGGGTAAACCAATAGGAGCAGAGCTCCCCTATGGGGCTCCGCTCCACTCATAGAACTGGAGTTACACTCCGGTAACTAATCGTTACCTCTGCTGCATTAAGTTACCAGCCTCAGAAATTGCAGCCCAAATAAATGCTTCACAGAGTTCAAGTCACCGACACATCTCAACATCAACTCTTCAGAGGGGACTGTGTGAATCAAGCCTTCATGGTCAAATTGCTGCAAAGAAACCACTACCAAAGGACACCAATAAGAAGAAGAGACCTGCTTGGGTCAAGAAACACAAACACGAGCAATGGACATTAGACCGGTGGAAATGTGTCCTTTGGTCTGGAGTCCAAATTTGAGATTTTTGGTTCCAACTTTCATGTCTTTGTGAGACGCGGTGTGGGTGAATGGATGATCTCTGCATGTATAGATCCCACCGTAAAGCGTGGAGGAGGAGCTGTTATGGTGTGGGGGTGCATTGCTGGTGACACTGTCTGTGATTCATTTTGAATTCAAGGCACACTTAACCAGTATGGCTACCACAACATTCTGCAGCGCTACACCATCCCATCTGGTTTGGGCTTAGTGGGACTATCATTTGTTTTTCAACAGGACAATGACCCAACACACCTCCAGGTTGTGTAAGGGCTATTTGACCAAGAAGGAGAGTGATGGTGTGCTGCATCAGATGACCTGGTCTCCACAATCGCCCG